>NC_056745.1:115331758-115499258 GCF_019279795.1 Protopterus annectens
TGGGTAAATCTTAAATATATACATATATATGTCAAATATGGAATACATGCATTTGGTCGCGAGACCAAATGCTGAACGTCGTTTTTTTCTGAACCATAATGTCGAATTTCAAGGTGCCAAACAGTCGGAATGTAGTAAAACCTCTGAATTCGATATTCACGACCACTCTGCCACGCAAACAAGTGCTACTATGGGTCAAAAAGATGGGGATGTTTTGCATTTCAACATAATTGCATTCGCAATTATGCAATGTCACTGCACTGCTTTCGAACATTTTCCGGTCAGCCATCCATCGGCCGATCAAATGCGTGCATACGGTCAAATATATATATATATATATATATATATATATATATATATATATATAAATCTTAAATATATACATATATATGTCTTAAATATATATATATATATATATATATATATATATATATATATATATATAAATATATATATATATATACATAAATCTTAAATATATACATATATATGTCTTAAATATATATATATATATATATATATATATATATATATATACACACATAAATCTTAAATTTAAATATATATATATATATATATATATATATATATATATATATATCATATCAGTTAATAGTGCCTTCCTACCCTTTCAAAAATATTACCTTCTCTGTACCCCTTTGGTGTTGGTGTTAGATTGGGATGATTGGGATGCAAGTAAAAGCACAAATCTCCAGAGACATATATTAAACAGCTGAGGGTCTGAGAGAAGAAACCAAAGCACATGGATAAAACCCACCCAGAGGCAGGGGGTGCATGCAGACAATGGTCAGTTGTTATCACACACATCCTGCCCAAACTGTCACAGGCAGACAGTTATTGTGTACAACTCATATGTCCGACTGTGATGGAAAATGAGAAACCATAATGGAGAACTTGTTACTTTTAGAGATACTGTAACCTCTCCACCCCACATATGTAGTTATTTTCATCACAGACAATCCACATACTCATCAGTTATAGCCATTGATTATCTTAAACAAAAGCCAACAATGACAATGACTTTCATCCACAGACAATCCCTGTACCCAACAATTAAAGCTAGTGTTGCTGACTGTATATACTTCAGATATCAGAGTGTAATAAAATAAACAAATAATTGAGCACAGTAATTTTACCCTCCCTCCACACCCATACATAGATCTGACCAACAATTACAGCTGATTGTATGACTGTGGCTATAGGCTTTAGATGTCTAATTGCAATGGAATGAATAAATATATAAACAACTGCCACACAGCTCACTTTTGTCAGTTTATAGTGTTTGGCCCACTGCAAAAAAAAAAATACCTCATGACATATTAGTTCAAGAATCAAAGAAAAAGCCAAAAAAATGAAGAGGCACAAAAGACTAAAATCAAGCTCAGATATTGCCTTTGTATACTTTTGCAACAACCATGAATTAACTCACCAAACTAAGAGCAAAGTCCAAAAACCAAAGGAAACAATCCAGAACGATGGACTAATTTATTAAATTAACTTATTTAGCGCTTTTGTCATTGGTACAAATGACTTCTTCAGAATAAAGCAAATAAAATCAACAGGGTATTTATACACACATTCATATCACATGATGTTAATTAAATAATGATAGTCACACTGCTCTGTCTTAAAAAGACACCCATATTTTTTTTAAAATACTTGTGAATACCCAACATTTATACCTTTTTTAACATAAATAAAACAAACTTATCAATAACCATGAACTTCATAAAACAAATAGCACAGTTGTTTTATCTTGTATTAAAAAGCAAATTCTGCTTTCAGTTTTAAAGCACGATAGAAATCATGTCATTGAGACCTGAGGGGGGGTGGCTTGCTGCATTATATTTTAATTGCCATTGAAGTTCTTTATTTTGCAAAAATAAATCTGAATACATCCCTCTTGGTCCTATGTCAACTCTGTCCATTGCCATATATTTAAAATAATGCTCTGGGTGGTCCTTAATGTGTTTTGCTAATGCATTGTTTTCGTCAAATTTCGAAATGCCATATCGATGCTGATATACTCTCTTTCTAAATGCTCTCTTGGTCTTGCCAATATACAACATTTTGCATATTTGGCATACAGCCATATATACCACCCCAGAGGTAAAACAGTAACTTTTAATAAACGTTTTCACATATTCACTTGTACCTATTCTACTACCTTCACCTTCTAAAACAATAAATACCCTGTTGATTTTATTTACTTTATTCTGAAGAAGTAATTTGTATCATTGACGAAAGCGCTAAATAAGGGAATTTAATAAACTAGTCCATCGTTCTGGATTGTTTCCTTTGGTTTTTGGACTTTGCCTTTGTATACTTAGAAAGTTGGTAGAATAACAAGATTTACATTTATATGTTTTTTCCCTGAAGGTTATTAATTCTGAATCTGAAATATCTGTCAATATTAAGTATTTACGGTCTTCAATGATTTGCAAGAACATTACAAATTGTACAAGAAAATAGAACAAAATATTATGCAAAGTCAGGGAATTTCTGAGTTTCTGTGCTCCCAATATATATATATATATATATATATATATATATATATATATATATATGTATGTAAAAATACTTATCCATGTGTGTATATATGTATACACAAACACGCGCGCACACACACACACACACACACACACACACACACACACACACACACACAAACACATTCATCAGACTAGCACAAGGACTAAAAGGCTTAATGATCTGTGTTAATGTGATGAATGAATATGTCAATCAAAAAAATCCAGCACCAAAGAGTTCTTTTGAAAATGTGAACATATTGGTTTTGCCACTCACTACCAGATATGTTCTCAGTACTAAATATATAATTTAAACTTCTGCCTATTTAAAATGTGGGACAATTTGTTAATCAACATAAGGGGGATAGCAGTCCCAGGACACTGTGAACTAGACCACTGTTGTGATGGATGGAATATAAATGGGAAACAAGTGGGAATAGGTATGGATTTTAGTGTGGATGCTGGAAGCATTAAGACATAATTGAAAACTGCAACATTTTGCTAATGGATAACAGTGCTTGTAATAAAGTGGGTCAGCCTGTTTAATTGTTTAATAAAAAAGATGACAGTTTGAAAATGTAATTAGAATTATATAGGGGAAGTCTGACAGACCCTTTAAGTTCAAACAAGGGAAAGAGTACTTATTCCTGTGGATAAAGAAAAGCTTGTGGATTTGTTAGAAATGGCCCATACTATTTAAATGTTTATATAATAAGAAAATATCGGAATGCTAATTTCTGTAATTGTATGACAAAAGTGTCACTTGTGTGGCTCAGTGTGATTTCTGCTCCTCTTTCTATCCCAGGAAGACAAGCAGAAGATTCTAGATCTTATGAACTCCATAAAACATAAAGAATACAATGCCATGTTTAGACATTGTACTGATGCACTAATGTTAAGAAGTTTGCATTGTGTGTGCTGTGAAAAGTCATGGAAGGGCCAAGACATTGGGGCTTATACTTATTATGGTACTGGACTGAGTTACACTGGTAGATAGTGTACTATTTAAGTTCAAGGAGTGTGCCAGCAACTATCACTATTTGGAGATGAGACCACCCACAAACTAGAAATGCTAAAATTCTAAATATTAAATCCTTCTTGCCCCCCTGCAGCCCACAGGACCAATTTTAGTGCTTGTTTCTGTGTTTAAGTTAATAAGGAGTTTGAAGATTCGATATTTGTGTAGCTTTTTGTGTCTTCAAAATATATGCTTTCCATATGTTATTTGCAACATAGTGTGTTTGACAGCACAGTCCTCATACGTACAGTAAACATTGGCAGATTGAGTTGGTAGCCTTCTGGTCACTGGGTTTAAACAGTGGTGTTAGCTTAAAGCTTGAGTTAAAAACTTGAAAGCTTAGGTAATTGACTGATTACTGTTAATGACTTTGTGGGATTGTTTGTGACAGGATGATTATGAATCAGTTGGCATGGGATTATCCTTTACATACTGTGCATTTGAAATGATGTTTTTGTCTGTTTGAAAATATTAAAGTGTGACAGCACTTACAATTAATTCACGGCATCCATGTGGAGTTAATTTTGTCATTTGCTCTATTTGGGTGTATATGTATATAAATATACATATATATATATATATATATATATATATATATATATGTGTATATATACACACACATATATATATATATATATATATATATATATATATATATATATATATATATATATATATATATATATATATATATATATATATATATATATATATGTAAATAGTAATAAGTACTGCTGGTAGTTACTCCACGTAAGAAAATTGTTAGAAAAAAAGCGTATTGTCAGAAACACAGTTCCTTAGATTTTCACGTCTATTTAGACCCAGTTAAATGTTCGTAGTTCTTGAAAGATAATGAGAGAACCATAAGGTGCAACAAACCACTGAAGTTCGAGTCTATTTAGACCAAAAAATGCAAAAGAAAGTTTTCGTAGTCCACAATAAGCGATAGAGCCAGTCAAATAAAAAACACACAGGTTTATTGGATCTTCGGTGAGCGCTTTCGCAGTAAGCTTTATCAAACCAGTAACATTGTTCAGCATCACATCCAATATATACTAGTTCCATTAATTAGACTAGCTAATTAAGTAATCAATTATTTAATTGTGAACAGCATTCTACAAAGACCTGTGTGTTCTATCTAAAAAACACTGTTAAAAACATCAAAATTTTATCACAAACTGTTATAAAATATATGTATATATTGATATCAATAAATATATATATAAAAATAAACATATGTTAAAACATCAAGAGTGCTAAACTTTTATATAAAATGAATTTTTATTTCTATATTAGAAATCAAAGGACAGAAGTGCACCTAAATATATATTGTAGTGGGACCTATATCAAATCCTATGTCTTCTATTCTTGAGTATGGGTTTCAGGGGAACCCTATCATTAAGTCCCGGGGGGATATGAGCCCTAGTCCTAATGATCCACTAGGCTTCTAGGGACTCAGTTCTATTTTTAATGTCACCCCACCTATTAGATGGCTCTAGAACATGTAGAACTGAAAAGGTGAAATTATGTCTATCATTGGTTTCTAATATATGTTTTGATAACGCATTTACCTCAGATTTAATCCGTATTTGATATAAATGTTCACGAATGCGCTGTTTTAACATGCGGTTCGTTTTACCAATGTAAAACGATGCGCATAGAGAACATCTAGCTAAGTATATTAAGTGTTTACTTTCACAGTTTGCATTTACCTTAATGAAAAAGTAATCTCCTAATGTTGGATGTATAAACATAGGTGTGTTCAATATGTAGGAACAATAGTTACATTTGTTGCATGGCTTTGAACCCATAAACTCTTTTGAGGTACTGCAGTCTCTGGATTTAAAACAACAAAGCATATTATATAAATTATTTTTATTTTTATAAGCAAAGTTGGGAAGCTCCCCAATGTGTCTGGATACTTCAGGATCCAACTTAAGTATTTCCCAATATTTAATAATTGATTCTTTTATGGAATGAATATCCTGTGTATAATGAACTGTAAATCTAACAATATCTTTTTTAATGTTCAAATTATCATTAGTATTCGATCTATATTCCATTATACCAGCCTCAGATTTATTGACGGTTACGATGGATGTGAAATCATTGTTCACAAATATTCCTAATGATATGGGTTTACAATTTATACAGACATATCTAGGTACTTACTCGAGCATGCCCTTGACTAGAATAGATTTTATCTGTACTCTGTTGGAAATAGTCTTGGAAAGTAATGTGTTTCTGTTTAAAGATATAATTTACTTACAAAAGAATGGCGTAGCTATGGGCACTTCTTGTGCCAATAGCTACGCCAATCTGGTAATGGCTAGCTGGGAAGAAGAAATGTTATTTAGCTTAGAAAGTTTTAAGAAGCATGTCATTTTCTATAAGCGTTTTGTAGACGATCTTTTCTTTTTGTGGCAAGGCAATGTTGAAGAATTGTTCACTTTTGAGAAGGAAGTGAATGAATTAACATCATTCTTAAAATTTACCATGACCTTCTCTGACAAAAAGACATCCTTCTTAGATATTAACATCTGCCATCTCCCTAATGGGGGGTTTAATACTGGTGTGCACAGGAAGTCTTGTTATAAGAACAATTTATTAAACAGAGACAGTATGCACCCACCACACATTTTTAAAAATGTAATGAAAGGTCAGGGCATGCGGTTATCTAGGTTAACACCAAGTGAAGAGTTATTTGAGGAAGAATTAAGGGATATGGAAATAAAATTTGGTGAAAAAAGCTATAAACCCATAGAAATAAAGGATACATTTAATGAAGTTAGAAATATGAGACAAAATAGAGCCACACATATTTTTTCTGAGGCTGGTATAATGGAATATAGATCGAATACTAATGAGGGATGAGTACAGTGGGACAATGACCTCCTTTTTTCTGGATGAAAAGCCCTTCATGATGAGGTGTGCCACATAGAAGGATTTCCTGACTGTTGTGGCGATGTGGTTATCGATGGTGAGACCACTGTCCACCTGTGTCCCTAAGTCTCTTATCATGCTGAGGTGCTTGAATGCAATCTTCCAAAAGATAACATGAAATGGGGAGGAAGATAGCATTCTGTCATATTTGTGAGTACCAGGTGCAATATGTTTGTACCTCTAGTAGGAGTATGCAATACCTGGTCTGTGTTGTTTGTGTTTACAAAGTCTAGGAATCTTTATGCCTGCAAATTTGGAGTCACATAGGATTTCCAGTTTATAGAAAGACAGATTATAGAAATTTACTAGGCTATTGGCCGTCAGGCCCTTATAACCCTAGCCAAGAGTTTAGCCCATGTTTAGAGAAGTCAGTACCCAATGCCCCTGTTCAGCAGGGACAGGGGTGGAATCCCAGGGATGTATTTTATGTTTCCCATAATTAAAGTCCCCCATGAATATGGTACTTGGTTGAATGTTGAGTGTCTCCGATAGGTCTAAGTATGAGCTATGGGTTTCATGGTGCATAGAGGGTGACCTATAACTTGCGGTGTGGGACCTTCTTTATGGTAATCTGAATATGGAGAAACTCCTGTGCATTGTCCTTTTTAACCAACCTAGAGATATGCTTTTTACTGATGTAGATAAAGACACCTCCACCTTTAGTTCCTGTCTGGGCAGTTGCTGGTCTAAATATGTGGAAGGCTCTAAAGCCTTGTAATGCAGAGGTAGCCTTTGTGGCTTTAAACAATATCTTGGCAACTACACATATGTCTGCATTCTCCAAAGTGAGGAGAGCTTGGAAGTAATAGAGCTTCTTGTTTGGACTTGTGGCATTGAGCCTAGGTTAGATTTTGCTATGTTGGAAGATTTGTCAATTTGGAATTATCTAAAAAGGGGTCTACAGGAGATGACAATGGTTTAGCCAATATTCAAAGGTGTAGAGGGGACAAGCACAGACCATCCCTGGCATAGAAATGTGGTTTGTTAACCATCTCCTCACATGCTAACAATATTGTATCCCCCTAGAATGACACAAAAAAAAGCAGTTATTAAAGTCAATCATCTTTTGTTGGTACTGAGGCATCATCCGTGGTGAAGGTAGAATGTTCCTTGATACTGGGCACATACTAGCCTGTTACATATAGTCCAAGAACCCCACAATGTCTCTCTTCATATAATTTAGGGAAGTATATCTCAGGTCATTTACACCTACGTGTACTATGGTGCAGTGACTTGAGTTCATGCATAACTTAATAGATCCTGGCCCCTGGTAAGCAATTGGCCATTATTTTCTCTTTGTTCAGCCTTGTAAGTGGGGCATCAGTATGTCAGACAATGGAACCCCTAATGGCTACAGTCCGGTCATGTCTTATTGGCTTTATAGTTGGTGCACCACTGGGAGTGGCTGTATGTGCAGGGTTAGGTGTTGTTGCTTTTGGGTTTGCTGATGATAACTTTTGCAGGGAGAGTGTCTGGGAGGTCTTTTGGGGTTTTGGAAGATTGCATTCAAGCACCTCAGCATAAGACTAAGTAAGTCTATCTGTGGGGTGCATACAATGTATGGTGGGAGTAGCATGTTTTTTTTGACAACCAGATTGTTATTACGAGTGTTTGTATGCAAGAGTTTTGCCTCCAGAGAGATTTTGTGTGTATATATCTCTCACATTTGTTTCTTTGAGGATAAAATGGCTGTTACTGAATATTAAACAATTGTTACATTGTCTCAATATAAACATATCCATTAAACTAGCTGTGAGGAAATTGGGAAAGTTCATTTCCATGATGTCAGGTCCTTTACTTGGAGAGCTATAATGGTACTGTGAACAAGGGGTTAATAGTGGGCTGACTAAAGGTACTTTTAGGGCTACAGACAAGACTAGGCTATACAGCATAAAATTTAAAGGGCAGTGTTCCTCAGCTTACAAATTATCTGTTCTATGCTACTAAACATACAAAATAGTTGCTCTACTCTCATCAAGTTACTGGTGCAGTTTAAGGTGGTTTTATAGGAAACATTTGGTTTCCAGGTGTTTGTGTCTATACAGGACACTACTAACCACTGCTGCACAATGGGCAGTGGGCACAAACATGCCAAATTTATATAGGCACTTAATAGACAGGAAACTGGTTTCTAAGCACTCTGGCTACTAAAACAACTACACCTACAGCTTTCTTATGTGCTTCCCAACTCATGCAGACCAGGCCAGCACCTACTGCCACTAGAAGGACTATCCCAATTCTCTTAATGTAAAAACACAAAAATTATTTCCTGAGAGTGTTATGCTACTGCAAAACAACTCAAACTACCCAAACAAGGTGATTTCAAGTATTAGGGACCATTAAAATGATTCAAAGTGCAAAATCATCAAATAAAGCAAAAATAAGGCAGTAGCACTCTAAAACAGTTAAATGAAGTTAAAACAATAAAATAAAACTCTTATCTGCCAAGGATGGAGTAGGATTAATTCAGGACCCTCCCTGAGTGTGGTGAGTGTGCCAAAAGGATGGGAGTTCTGGGAGAATGAACAGGAGATAGTTTGTAGTAAAGGAGGTTTACTCAAGAGCAATACTGGTTTGTTGGGTAGGCACTCAGTGTTATGGGTCAATGGAATAGAATACATGGGTAAAAGTATTTAAATACTTTACACAACAGAAATTATCAATGAAAGAGGGGAAGGAGGACTTTGGAAGTCAGATTACCATAAGGGACAGAAGTCAGAGACAGCGTTTTATAACCACAACAGGAAAAGAGTATGACGAGTGCAGAAAATTCAAGCTGCAAGAAGTAGACAAGTCAATGACCCCGGATAGGTAAGAGTCTCATGAACATCAGCTCACTGGCTCAGTGGGGCAGAGTAAAACATGAAGGTATTGGAATGCAACTTTAACCAGATAAATGATAAGCAGAATATAAGACTTTAGCAGCAAAAATGGAATATAAACAACTGTAAAAACACTGAAGCACCAATCCTGGAGCAGAATGTACAATATTACCACTATTGAAATTCTACCACATACTTACCAGTAATATTGTTTATGAAAAATGCAGTACTAAATGAATAAATAAGGCTCAGATCTGGCAGTAGTTCACATTTCTGCCACAACTGCAAATGAAATTACAAGATTAAAGCTCCAGACAGGGTTCCACATACACATAGCTAGCTTTTACAAGTAATCCTTCCCATGGAGATAGAAGTGCAGTATAATGTATAAACAGTGCTAGGATCTTACAGTAATACACAATCTTCCCACAACTGGAAATGAAGCTGCAAGACTAAGGTCCCAGAAAAAAGTAAAAAAAAAACATGTAAACAGACAACTTTTTTGCTAAAACATGAAAAAAAGCAGAAAAGTACAACAAAGTATCAAAACACAGGTAACTAGAAGTGCAACTTAAAATATTTAAGCAGAGTTGAAGTAATTTTTTTCTTCCTTTTCTGATGAAAAGTTGTTTCTCACAGTTCGGAACTTTCCAAACTTCTCAGAGTCTTGGTTGGATAATTGTCCTGGTTTTTGTTTCACTGCCTTTAATAGACAGTGTTTTAAACCAGTTTGATCAAAGCTGTTCAAAGCTGCAGTGAGATAGGCTTTTGGCACTTGCTTTGCTGTGATACTGGAAAAAGATAAGTGCTTATTTTCAACTGTGTTTTGCACTTCTGTTTTACTGCATATATGTTTAATCTGTGAAACTGTTTTTAGTCTCCTTTTTGTTGTCTGTTAGAGCTGAGTATCTGTTACTGTTTATGACCCTTGGAGCTTGAAATGAAAACTTTTGTCTAGAGAGGCCTAGCAGTTTTCTTTATGGGAGGGAGATTTTATTCTGGTTTGATCTAGCTAGAAGCATTCCTGCAACACTATGTATTTTGATTGGATAATTTGGCTGGTTTCTGTTTCTCTGCCTTTAATAGCCAGTGTTTTAAACCAGTTTGTACTTGTTTGATCAAAGTTGTTCAAAGCTGCAGTGAGATAGGTATTCTGCATTTGCTCTGATGTGATACTGGAAAGAGATAATTGCTTATATTCAACTGTTTTCTGCACTTCTGTTTTACTGTATATCTGTTTAATCTATACAACTGTTTTTGTTGTCTATTAGAGCTAGATATCTGTTACTGTTTGTGATCTTTGGAGCTTGTAGTGAAAACTTTTGTCTAGAGAGGCCTAGCTGTTTTTTGTGGTTGAGAGTTTTCAGTCTGGTTTGATCTAGCTAGACACATTCCTGCAATGCTGTGTTATTTTGAATTTGGAAATCCCAGGCCAATAGAAGTTCTGCATAATACATCTCTTTTTATGCTTTATGCCCATATGACCTGCAAAGGAAATATAATGGGCAATGGCTAGAAGTGCCAGATGGTAGGATCTGGGTACTACCAACTGCTGTATTCTCTCATACTCTAGCTCTCCCTCAGGGGTCCACTCTCTGTACAGTAATTCTTTGTCCCAGTATACAGATTCCCCCTTCCCTTGAGAATCAGGTGCCTCATTAACTACCTGCATCAGGCCTTGTAATGTAGGGTCTGAGAGCTGAGCCTGTCTCAGTTCTCTCTTTGTAACCCTTCCCAGGTTCCCTTCTACAGGAAGTCTGGTATCCTCTGACAGCATTACCTTGCTGTCGGCCTCGGTATTACTACTACTCACCTTTGCCCTTGCAGTCACTCTGTCCAAGGGAACATCAGTACCCACAGGCAGCTGTGGCCCACTTCCAGCCTCACTGCTACAGGGTAGTTCCCTCCCTGAAGTAACCACCTCTCCAGTCCTGGCATCCTGGCTGCAAGTGTGATGTCTGTCTGGGTCTCCCCCAGGCTACCAGACTCACATGCTTGTCTCAAAGCCTGACTGCATGTAACTACATGAACACATGGTACTGCATTATCAAAATCATTCCTTATCAGGACATATGCAGGATAATAGTTTGGCACCCTTGCTGTCTCAAGACAACCTACTGTTGGCATTTTGTCATTCCCACTTACTGGCTCTCCCACCTTGTGTTCCCCACCTTGCCTCTGTGGACATCTATATGCTACATGGCCCCACTGGTTGCACTTAATACATTTAACCCTAGGTCCTCGACATGTACCTGGACTAGTGGCTTCCCCTACTACTAGCAGATTCTGTTGGGGGATTCAGGGCTGCCCACCCTTATACCCATGAGCAACACTGGGTGTCCCTTTCCTGTGCAGTGATGCCCTGCTTGCTAGGTATATGTCTTCCTTCTTCTGCAACTCATCTGCAGTATTGCATTGTCTATCAGCTAACCAGACTGTCATGTCCTCAGGCAAATTGCTAAGAGCTTGTTCCCTCACCAAAAGGTCTGCCAGTCCTTCAGAAGTGGTCAGCTGACATCCACTCACCCACCTATCAAAATACGTGCTCAGTTCAGCAGCATATTCACACACACTTTCATCTGCCTTGCGTCTATGCTCACAAAACTTTTTCCTATAAGCTTCAGGTGTTAGCTTAAAAAATTCTAGCAAGCAATTCTTTACAACATTATAATTTAAAAAGTCATTCTCAGACAGTTTGCACAGAACAGTTACAGCTTTACCATGGAGTAAGGGAGTCAAGAACTGTACAGAGAACCCTTGGTCAACATTATACTGTTTATATACCCTCTCAATCATATGAATGAAGCTATCAAAATTATCCCCCTCTGTAAATTGTGGAAGAAATGGACTGACCTTTGTTGCTTCTGGGGTTCGGTTACTCCCTTCCCAATTATCTCCATGACTCTGGCAAAGAGTCAGCATCTCTTTTTCATGCTGCCTCTGCCTGTCCTTCTCCTCAGGTTTCAGGCGTAGCAGTTTTTCATTTTCCTCAGTCTCTAGACACCTCAGTCTCTCTGCTGCCTCTATTTTCAAATGTTTGGCCTCTACCTCAAATCTCTAACTCCAGATGGATTTTAAGTCCTCTGTGGAAAGGTTGAGCTGTCCATTGTCTGAGAGTTCTACATCTCCACTGCCAGTCTGATCGGCCTCCTGGTTGCTATTTTCTGATGCAGCTGTGACTAAAGCTGCAATCATATCTGCTTTAGTCGGGTTGGCATGCATCAGTCCTTTAACCTGGCACATCTCAGCCAACTGTCTCCTTGTCAGCTTGCCATACTCTTCTGCTGACATGCTTGCCTGCTGTCTCTGACTAACTAAGCTAACAGAAAAATAAAACAATTGTGATATGAACTCTGAATGGTCACTGTGTGGCTGATTAAGAGTATAAGCACCTTCAGTAATCACTGTACACAAGCTACAGGAATTCAATATCCACATGACTACAAGCCAATTAATATGTGATGTGGCTATCTCACCACTATCAACCAATTAATATTTGATGTAGCTATTCCACCACTGTCAAACAATTAATATGTCTCTCCCCTGCATTTGCCCAGTAATCAAGGAGCCTCAGTCCTCACCACTGACACCAGTGAGGGATGTGCACATTGGGAGGATGACAAGTACACACACAGTAAATTACAATTTCCCTTAAGAGCACACAGAGATTATAGTCAGTCTGGGGCTGTTTTTTCCCTCTCTCTCCAGATCCCCAATAAGACTCCCCACTGGCACAGCTATAGGGTTCAGATCTTGGTCGAAACCTCCAGCACCCTTTCTATCCAGCCAGTGCTTTGTGTCCCTGCCCAGGTAGCTGACACACACACTTTGAGATCTGATTTATATACAAACACACAGACACTCCTGGGGAAGGCTGACACAGGTTCTCTAGCTATTCCCCCTTCTGCCCAGACTATATGGTAGCACCACCTGCCACCAACCACTACATACTTATCAGCTACTCTAAGGCCCATACAGAGGGTGACCAATTCTACTGTGTAATGTTACTATTATTCAAATGGTAAGTGTGTGCATCGTAAAACTCTTTACTTATTTACTTAGAGTTTGCAAGTTAACTCTGTATATTCCAGCTTTTACCATCAACACATACATTTGCATAGGCATGCAGTTTATACACATTTCTGCTCTTTTCTAGCAAGGTGCACTGTGGTTACATTCTTGAAGCTTAGTACAGAACATATAGCTGTCTTGCATTTCTTAGGCAAGCATACAAACCATATTACTATTCACAAATGACATAGAATTATTTACAAAATTCTAGCTGGCTAGGCTGGCAGCTTTCACACAAGGCATAAACTAATGTGAACTCCACTGCCCACAGCACCACACACCACATGCCACACATAGTCCACACACCTGTTTCTCACAGCCACTAAGGCCTAAACATAAACCCAATGTATTAGTTAATGGAGACTCCACTGAGAGACACACAGATGTGCCCCTCATCAAGCTGGATAAGGAGAAAGTCACGGTTAGTTATGTGTTGGGTGCCAGAATCTGCCATATCACCAATGCACTCAAGTCTCTCAACAGGTACTGTTATGACTTTGTCATACTTCATGTTGGACTGAATGACTTGAGACATACCTCCCTGGACTACATGATGAGAGACATGATCGATCTAGCTGAATCTGTGTCCCAGGCAGGTATGTTCCTAGCCTTAAGCAGCATTTACCGTCACCCAGAATGGTGCCTTAGTACAAACAGAAAATGATTGACTTTAACAATTAGCTTAGTTTCTAGTGTCATTCCAAGGGGATCCAGTACCTGACAGCCTGAGATGACATGATTGACAAACCACAATGCTTTGCCAGAGGTGCCCTGCATCTGTCTCCCTTGGGGTTGAGGCTCCTGGCAAAGGATCTTGCCTCCTCCATAGTACCTTATTTAGGGAATGCCATGAGGTCAAGATTCAACCCTTTGCCCTGATCCTGGGTGACTTCAACTATCCAACCACAAATTGGAAGAAATACTCATGCCAAAACACAAATGCCCAGAGATTCCTTGACTTCATAAATGCAAATACCTTGGACCAGTTGGTTGACACCCCCACAAGAGGTGAAAATATCTTGGACTTGCTACTAACCAGCATGAGTAACCACTGCAGCATCCCTACAGTGACATCATCCCTGGTAAGATTAAACCACAAAGCAGTCACTTTCAAAGTCACCATCTCCCCCAACTCCCCCCCCCCCCCACCAGCTAAAGTCGAACAAAAAACTTCTCCAAAGCTGATTACAGCCTCCTGAGGGAAGGTGTAAACCACTTCACAGCCCCTTCTCCCTCCATAGGAACTGGAACATATGTCCAAACCTACACCAAAGTACTATATGAGCATTTATATAGCTGTATGGGATCAGGAATACCAGACAGGATGAAATCCTCCTCCTCAAGGAAGAGTAAACCTGTCTGGTGGACATCTACAATAAATAAACTCTATATTAAGGAGCAGATGCCTAATTGGAAGCAATCTCTCCATAGCCTGAACAAGCAAATAAGAGCACTAGTGAAATCCTCCAAAGCAAACTTTGAGTCCAAACTAGCCACATCTACTAAAGATGATCATAAGGCCTTCTTCCCATATGTCCGCAATCTCAAGTGAAGCACCCAGATCTACTCAGAACTGGTGATAAAGGACACCACATACACAAATGCTGTCAATATAGCCAACCTGCTTACAGACAGGTTCAGTGAAAACTTCACTCCTCTGTCCCCCATCAGTAAAACAGGACATCCACAGTACCTGCCCCCCTCCCCTTATCTCTAGAGAGCAAGTCATCACTGCCCTCTCAAAGGCAAAAAATACAGCTTCCATAGGTCCCGATAACATCCAAGGGCTGCATCCTACATGAACTCAGGCAGGAACTTGCAGCAACATTAGGCACTCTACTCAACCAAAGTCTGAGTACCAGCTTTGTCCCAGCAGAGTGGAGGACAGCTACTGTCATCCCTTTGCACAAGGGTGGAGTGTCCACCTATCCAGGAAATTATAGTCCCTTCAGCCTAATTAGCCTGAACTGCAAGGCCATGGTGTGGGTTATCATGGACCTCATAACAAGGACATTGGCAACCTCCAGACACTTGATCCTACACAGTTTGGTTTTGTCAAGGGGATGTCATGCCTGTTAAATTTGGTCGACTTCTTTGAGACTGTCACCAAGGCCATAGATGAGGGGAAGACAGTGCACACGGCCTACCTTGACCTGGCCAAAGCCTTCAATACTATTCCCTACTCAGGTATAATAGATAAAATCTCTCAACTAGGCATCATTCCATATGTTACCAGATGGGTAGCATACTGGCTCACTGATAGAACCCACCTAGTGAAAATAGGGGAAGCCACCTGAAGTACTAGACCTGTAACAAGCAGTGTACCCCAGGAATTAGTCTTGGGGCCTCTGCTGTTTGGGATATACTTCTCAGAGGTGCAGGCCAAAGCTAGTGGGCTATGGCTGACCAAGTTTGCATGTGACTGCAAGTTGGGTGCTGTCATCAATTCACCTAGTGACGTGGACATCCTCCAAGTGCGTCTCACCCAAACAAATGACTGGTGCCAAAAACATGGCCTCAAAATGAATACCAAAAAATGCATCATCATCCCTTTTGGGGAGAGTGACATCCCCACAAATTATCACATTGATAACAAGGTCCTAAGCACACGATCAGTTGTGAGGGACTTGGGCAGCCAGGTTGATAGCAAACTGACATTTGACCACCATATTGCCTCATTGTATGGAAAGCTTTCTACATGGCCAACATCATTAGTAAGGGTATCTCATCCAAGGACAATGTGGTCATAACATCCCTGTATTCTTCCCTTATACCTTATAAGACCCATTATTGAGTACAGCGCCCCTTTTGGCATGTACCTCACAAAGCACATGCAGCAGCTGGAGAGACCACAGAGGTTCCTCACCTGGAGAATCCAGGGCCTGAAACATCTACCCTACACAGATAGGCTAAAAGCCCTGTCCCTCTACTCAGTCTCCTCAGAGGAGACCTCTGTCTGGCATACAAGACAATCTCAGACCCCACCTTGATGGGACTGCTGCATATCCGGAAGTCAAGCTCCACTTGAGTAACCCACACATGAGACCTCAACCTGGTCTGTGACATCAATGACTTGTTAGCGGAACAGATTTGTGTCCCAGAGACTCCCCATTTTGTGGAATAGACTCCCTCTCCATGTAAAGCAGAGTACCTCATTAACCCTTTTAAGCGCAACTTGGATAACTGGATGGGGAACAGGAAATACACCCCTGGGATTCCACCTGTCTCCCTGCTGGACAGTGGTATAGGGTGCTGACTTGTTGGAACATGGGCTAAATTCTTGGCTAGGCTTGTAAGGGCCTCAGGGCCAATAGCCTAGTAACTTCCTATGATCCTAAGAATTTTATTGCTGCTGAAATGGTTTGGACTACTACAGGAAAGTTGTGTTTATACATATTCTGTATTTGAGACTGAGTTGCATAGAATGTATACATATCTCTAACTTCATATCTTGCAGCTGAGGCTTTGAGCCAAGATTTCAAGTATGCTGTTGTTTCATACTGCACCATTTTAAGCAAACCACAGACTGCACAGTCATGACTTCATTAAGAACTAATGGTTTAGAGGAAGTTTTTTACTCAGTGAAAAACATCTTATAGTGCTTAAGCTTTGCAACAAAATTTAGTTATAACATGTTTGGAAGACAGCCACACCTTTATTATGAATTCTGTTCATTCAGCCTGGCATACAGTTTTGCTGCAGTCATCATGACTGACGTATTGGCTCAATATTAGTTAATATGCTGTTTAATTGGTATTTTGAATCTGCAGTCTTTATTTAAACACTTATTCTATTGAATGTGGACTTTAATTTTGTAATTTTCAAAAAGTATGTTTAAACACACCAAAAAGCTCTTGATCTCTGCTTCACTGTTTATGGCCAAAATTATTGCTTCTCATCCTCTTGTGATCATCTAGTTTCTTTTTTAGAAGTGTCCAGGAGTTTAGCATTCATTAGGTAGTAAAATGATTCTGGTATCTCATTACTTCACAGGAAAACCAGACTAGATATTATATTATTATATATTATATATTATATTATTAGATATTATACTGTATGTCTCTCCTCCTGGTGTGTCAGAATGCTGTGCCTATTCCTGGGGAAGCAGTTGCTGCCATTACTAACACTATCAGCCCCATTTTTTTTGTCAAAAAAAAAAAAAAAACAAGCATGAATCTACTCTTATTCAAATTTCATTGGATAGAAGCAGTTTACTGGGACTGGCACAGGGTTCAATTCAGGTTATTGATGCTTCTTGTAAAGTAGTTTCTTGTAAAAGAAAGGGGGATTCCTCTTTATTATAAAGAGATTTAAGATTCTGAATCTGAACAGGAAGATGCAAGGATGGATTCAGGGTTTTGTTCTCAGATTTCTGACTCAAACTCAAAGGAGAGCTCAGTTTCTAATTCTCCCTGTGGGGGTTTCTCGTTTGCTCTGAGGCTATTGCTAGTGTGCCAGTGTTTTCAGTGGGAACACAGAGGTCTGTTAGTCCCTCAGAAAATACTATGCATTGTTACACAAGGTTTTTCCAGAACCTGCACTCATTCCTCCTGGCCTGTCCGCGTTAGAGGATATGTGCAATTTTCCTGATAGTCAGCCAGCCATCCCTAAAAAGGCAGATAAGATGTCTAAGCTTCGTCAGTCTTTTAAATTTTTATACACTATTTCCAAACCTGACATAGCAGCTACAGACTTGGTTAATTCTGCTGCTAAACACTTGGTAAATTCCAATCCTTCTTTTTCTAATAAGGATGTGAAAATTATTGATAGGTATGGGAAAAAATGTATACTTCTGTTATACTGATTTTCAGAATTTTGAGTTTCAGGCTCAGAATTTTGAATTGTCAGGCTTGTATTTTAATGTTTGTTGAGAAAAAATACAATTTCTTCTTTTGATGAAAAAATCTGATATAAATAACTTAATTTCTCCTATAGCACAGGTCACTCCTCATTGTGTGTGTGTGTGTGTGTGTATGTGTGTGTGTGTGTGTGTGTGTGTGTGTGTGTGTGTTTTAAGATGGTTTGCTTGGCTGCATTCTCAGAACCTCCCACATGATGTAAAAACAAGATTTTAAATTCTCCCTTAAACAGAGATTTAGTGTTTGGCCCCTCTGCTGCAGAGGAGATGAAAAAGTGTGATGAAAAGGGCGAGCTGATTCAGGGAATCTCTTAAGAGTTTTCAGCCCTCTTTTTCTAAACTGCCTAAGGGGTTTTCATTCTCCTCATCCAGTTTTGGCAAAATACAGATTAAACAACCTCAACAGAATTCAGGTAAACAGATGTTTAAGAAGAAATGACAATGGGGTTCTAAAAAGAAGTCTCAAACCTCCCATAACCAAGGACAGTCTATCAAGTCTGAATGACTATTTGACACCTTGTAATCCCTTCCCACACTGTCCTCTTTTCTTTTCCAGTCTGTCTGAATCTCCATTCTTTCTTTGGCAACAGATTGTTTCTGACAAATGGGTTCTGAAAATCATTCATCAATGTTACAGCTATTCCTCATTCTGTAGATAAGACTCTTGTTTTCACCTGTTCTTCATTACATGCTCACCAAAGGAGTGAAAGAACCAATTCCTTCTTACCAGGCAGGGAAGGGGTTTTATTCAAGGATGTTCCTAAACCTGTCTGTGATAGTGCCCAAATTCAAAATGTTGCCACTTCACAACCTGTTACCCCTTCTTCAACTTTCAAGTTTCCAGGTAACACTAGACTTAAATTATATTTCTCATCACATCCCTGTTCATCCAGACTTCAGATTTTTCTTAAGGTTTTGTGTGTCTGGATCACATTATCAGTTCTTTGCTGTACCCTTTGGACTATTCACTTCCTCAAGAGTGTTCACAAAGTGTCTAGCTCCAGTTATAGTTCATCCCAGACTACAGGGTATCCATATTTTTCTGTATTTCGATAACTTGCTTACCTTTGCAGAGTCTTTTTCAAGGTGAAAGAATCTCTCTTTTGGGTGAGTGATCTCTTGCACAAACTAGAATGCTAAGGTAAAATTCAAAAGCCTTTCTTGACTCCCTCACACAGGATTGTGCTCCTAGCATGTCCGCTAGGCACCTCAATTCAAAGAGCTTTTCTGCCACTGGAAAAACAGCTCTTTAGATTTATTTCAAATGTTTTCCACCCAGACTTTGTTACTGTGAGGGAATTCCTCAGGCTGTTGGGTCTCATTGTATCTATGATTCTCATGATGCCCCGGCAAGACTCCACATGAGAAAAATATAGTGGCATGTGAAAGCTCTTTGGTCCCAGCATCAACACCCTTTATGGTACTAAAACCAGCAGTACCAGTAAAATCACTCTTAGGACAAAGTGATTAGATAAGAAAACAAACCAAAGAAGTGATATCATGGCTGGAATGTAAGTCTTTAATATCCAGTGGTTAAAAACAAGATAAAATAATAAAATGAGATGAGCGCTTTCAGCATAAAGCCTTCTTCAGATCTAGTCTCAATCAATGAGTGCAGCATTAAATGGGGGCATTAACCAATCATAATCATCTGCTCAGATGATGCCTCCTTAACATAGGCTTAAAGGGAAGTAACTCATTCAATCCTAGATGTTTATCAGCCCTTACATTGGCTGTCCGTTTACTCTCTTTAAGCTCCTCCTCTGAACAATCAACTGGCAATATTCTGTTCCAGGTCTCCATGCAAAAACACATGGAGACAGATGCCTTTTCTTTTCTTTGGACAGGAATATTCCTGTATGCATTTCCACTCTTTTCTCTAATATCCAGGGTACTTCTGAAGATTCAGAAGGAATCCCCCAAGATCATTGTGGTGACTCCCTTCTGGCCCAGGCAACCATGGTTCTCTCTTCTTTTAGAAATGACCAGGGGCAATTACCACAAGCTTCCTCACAGACTGGATCTACTCACACACGATTGGGTTTGTTTGATACACCCCAACATCAATCTCAATTGACTATCTGGATGATAGTTCTTAATTCCTTTAAAGCATCTTTTTCTGAGGATGTGCAGCAGGTATTAATGGAGATAATAAAGCCTGATACTAGAACATCATATATTAGCAAGTGGAAAAGGTTTTCTAGTTGGTACCAATAACATAACCAGCACCCATTTAGGGATAGTTGCTCTCTGGTTTTACATTTCTGTGAGTTGCTATCCTATGACCTTTCTTATTCCTCTGCCAAAGTTCATTTATCAGCCATTTCAACATGTTTACCCATGGTTCCTCCTCTTTCAATGCAGTCTTATGTCAAAATGTTCTTGAAAGAGGTTTTGCATAAGAGTCCTCCAACAAAACTGGTGGCTTGGAATTTTAATGTTGTGTTAGAGAAACTAACAATTGCTCCATTTGAGTCAGCTAATCAGGATGCCTCTAATTGGAAAACCCCAGGCCCAGATGCAGTACCTAGCTTCTGGTTAAAAGTATTAACATCTTTGCATGAAAATTTAGCCATGAGTAAGAACTATTTATACGCACACCCTAAACAGACACCAACCTGACGACCAACAGGAAAACAATGCTCTTACTTAAGAGTGAACCTGCAAGCTACCCTAAAAATTGTAGACTAATAACTTGCCTTCTGACGACATATAAACTATACACTGGAATTGATGCCGACAGAGTTTATAGTCATTTAGAAGAAAACTCACTTATGGCAATAGAACAAAAGGGCAATAAAGGAAAGTCACATGGAACAAAGGATAATTTGCTGTTAAATAAAGTCATAGTGGAGAACTGTAAAAAGGGATGAGAAGTCTTTACACTTTTTCTTCTAAATGACTATAAACTCTGTCGGCATCAATTACAGTGTATAGTTTATATGTCGTCAGAAGGCAAGTTATTAATGTTCTTTCGCAATACGTAGATAGCATTATATGTGTTCTATTTTTCTTGATCTAGACTAATAACTATCCACGGTAACTCAATGTCTGTCAAAGGATCTCATAGTAAATCTTCAATTTGTATAACCTTTGTTTTAAATCTGTGGAGCTTTTCTCCCCGGGCCTCCACTGAAAATGGAAATTATCCAGCTGGACTAGCCCGGTCAACAAATGTAAAATAAAATAAAAATAAAAAAATAAAATTTAAGTATGACATGGATTGAGTACAAAAAAAAAGATTTGCCAGTATCCCACATTCATGCAAAAAAAGAGTGCTTAAAAATGTATAAGATACACCCTACACTGATAAATTATATCACAGCAACCATGAAACAGTGGCAAACTGCTTTGCAGTTGATCCATGATAAAGGACAAATTATTATTCCAGGGATAAATATCCAAGGGGGATATTTCGGGGTGACTCTGTCACTGTTGGTCTTTTGCCTTACCCTTAACACATTAAGCTGTCTGCTTAATATATTAGGTCATGGCAATACTTTGGCTCCCAGAAAGCAACAAAGTGTAAAGACTTCTCATCTTCTTTTTGTCGGTGATTTAAAACTGTATAGCTCATCAGATGAGGAACTGAAAACACAACTGCAAGTAGTCAAAAGTTTTTCAGATGATATAAGAATGACATTTGGTCTTGATAAATGTGCAAAAGCAACCTTTAAAGCAGGAAAGCTGCAGCACCAAAAAACATCAGTTTGGGACAGGAATGTGATATAAAAGAACTTAAGCAAGAGGGAGTGTATACATATTTAGAAACCGATGAAGGATCAACAATAAAACATGAACAAATGTGAATAAAGCTTAGTAATGAATATTTTAGAAGACTTAAATTAATCCCAAAAAGTGTTGACATCTAGGAACAAAACTGAAGCTATAAACCAATTTGCTCTTCCTGTCCTAACTTACAATTTTGGAATGAATGACTGGCTCCAAAAGGTGTTGGATAGAGTAGACAGGAAAACAAGAAGGATGCTTCATGCTTATCAAATTATTTATAAAAAACAGTGCATACCAAGATTATATATTCCCTGTTCCAAAGGAGGTATGGGCTTAAAACTGATTTTTTGCATAGATGTGCAATTGTGGGACTGCATACATATCTGTTGACCTCACAATACCCAAATATAGTCAAAGTTTTGAAATACGAGGAAAATAAATCTAAGATGACTTTCCTTCTTAGTCTAGCAAAAGCATATTGGCGTCAAGTGGGAATTGAAATCAAACCAGAAGTAGATAAAAATCAGGCAGCAACTGAATATGCCAAAAAACAAAAGAAATTATATGAAATGAAGGCTCAGATGAGAAGGCAAGAAATATGAAAAATGCATAAATATAGTTGCAAGTATAGAAAACTTGGAACTCCTAGAGAGGCCAATTCAAACCAAAAGACAAAAGGTTAATATTGGCGGCCCAAAATAGTGGGCTACATGCACACTGGTTTAGAAAGTTCATTGAATACGTGGGAAAAACAGACAAATGTAGGTTTTGTAAAACAGAGTTGGAAACAGTTGCACACCTTGTTGCTGGTTGTGATATACTAATGCCAGAAGGACTATATAATGAAAGGCATAATAATGTGGCAAGACTGTTGCACTGGGGATTGTGCAAACATTATAATACTGAAGTAGCTGAAAAACACTGGAAACATGAGCCACAAATCATCATAGAACATGATGATGTCTACATCACATGGGATCACCCATTACCAACAGTTCAAAAGACAGAAGCAAGAAAACCAAATATAGTGGTCCATGGAAAGAAGACAAAAGTAGCATTGATCTTTGAAATCGCTAAACCCAGTGACTACCCACTGAGTACAGTATCTTGTGTACTAAGAGATACAAAGTCATAAAATACCAGGATTTTCAGGCAGAAATGAGAACAATGTGGAAGAAGGATACCCAGACAGTTCCAATATTAATAGAGTAGTAGGAACAAAGGGTCTTATAAAAAAGAATCTAGAATCATATTTAGATGTTACCAATGCATGTAACTTCATTTGAACTGCAGAAGGAGTCATTACTGGGCAGATTGCGGGTGCTGTGAAGAGCAGTTTTGGATGACATCAAAGATTAAAACAATACTAATTTCATGAACTTTAATCATACTTTGACTTAGGAATGAGTCTATTCCTGTCATGGTATTAGAAACCCAAAAGCTTTGGTGAAATTAAAGGGAAAGAGGCCTGTCGTAACACCATTGCAACTACATTAGTTGAAGTTGAAATGCTTGTCTAAGAATGTACCTATTAAAAGGGGAGTGTGTTACAAAATTACAAACAGCTGCCTTAATTGAACCCACTGACATACATTCACATTTAAAGTTGTATTACATTAAAAGCATAAATAAATGTCTACTTAGTGTAGACAGGATGTCAAACATAAAAAAGTTTTCAAAAAAGAAACATGAACTTGATAAAAGTAACCAAGAATGTCTTAGTGAAGATTCATGAACCTAATCAAGTGTAAATACTGTTTGTTTCCCTTAAAATACATTTTAGCAAACAACTTTTCATAGGGTAAAACAAAACTCATACAGAATCTTGTGATTAAAAATAAAATAAAATGAAGTAATGCTTGCAACTAAGTATATACAAATATAATATCCATTCCTTAACAGAAAAGGTAGTAAGGAGTACACATCTCTAATGCATAATGAAGAATCAATGAATAAATAAACAGTGCAACTCAACTAGGAGTCTGCAATAACCGGAATTTCAAAGGCGTTTCTAATAAAAGAAATGTTATTTCTAATGTTAAATAACTGAATATGTTTATTTCTGTGTTAAAAATCTAACACAGAAATTGCTTGTCATTTCAACGCCAACAGAATGCAACGACAGTATATGAAAAATATATATATATTTTTTTTAAATGTTTCTTGAGCAATGGGTAAAGCACCAAGCTGCGATGAGAACACTTTCTAAGCTTTTAGTATGCACAGTTGTAGCAGCCAAAACAAGTCAAAATGCAGCTGTTTCAGAAAAAATATGGCAAGGCATTGCGTGGAAGACACGTCTAAATCAAAACAAACAAACCGCCGGATTCACAAGATGGTACTTCATTCAAGAACCATGCAGGTGCTAAGCATGCGAAAAAGGTGGATAGCCAAACAAATGAAAAATCAGTTCACAATTGTGCCCATGAATACGGCACATTGTTCTGCAAATGAGTTTATACTGTGTGCGAAAAAGGTAATAAATAAAGTAGCAGAAGACAAAAGAAAGAAAGAAACGCAACACCTAAGTAAATCCACAGCTGTTGGTGTTCAATGACATTGACAATAGGTAAACATAGCACATCAAAATACCATGGGTCTAAACATTAAGATCTCATTGTTGCTTACGCAAAAAGGTGTATGTGTCTAGAAGTAAGCAAAAATCAAGTCAGACCACAATGCAGAACCTGACAAAAATAAAACATACAAATCCTGAACGAAACTATGCAAAATGAAAATACAAATAAAAATAATAAAATAAAATAAGGTATGGGTCAAAGTACAGCGCTGCAGAGGTCAGAAAAGTAATGTTTCTCAAGTTAAACATTTGTGAATTAAGGTTTAAAAACAGACTTGAGGTTTAAGTAATGATGAAAGAAGTCTTATCTTAGCAGGTTTCTTAACTTTAAAACACAAGTCAAAGAAGTAACTTCGTTCAACCCTGGTGACGTGTAAGAGTTCATTTTAAGTTGCCAAATGAGTTCCTTTTTTCTAATAACAATTGTTGGGGTCCTCCTCTTTCATCTGTAAGTACCTGGTCTATAACTTTAAAAAGGAAAGCGTGAGAAGGGTTGTTATTACAATGTCTACAAGTCACCTAACTTATTTTGGTTTACCCAAGATTCATAAAAACCTTCAAAACCCCCCTATGAGGGCTTTAGTCAATGCTAGGTCTTCTATTACTTATGCTTGTGCCAAGTTCGTTGATGAGTTATTAAAGAAGTATATGTCCCAAGAGTTACAAATAGTTAAGGACTCCTGGGCTTTTTTAGAAAATGTAGACAAATTTGAATACTGTGACAACATTCATTTTCTTACAATAGATGTAGTCGACCTTTACTTCTCCATACCCCACGACATAGGGATTGAATATGTCACCAGAAACCTAATAGCACATGGAGCGGAGAGTGATGAGATCCGTCTAATTCAAGAACTATTAGACGTGATCCTGAACAATAATTATGTTGGATTTAATGAGGGCATACATAAACAAATAATTGGTGTAGCTATGGGTTCCCCTTGTGGAGCCAGCTACGCCAATTTAGTACTGGCCCAGTGGGAACACGACTATGTATTTAAGGACAACAGTTTTCAGAAAGTCAAACTATATAACAGGTTTTTGGATGACATTTTCATTATGTTTCAAGGTAACGTAGGGGATGCAAGCAACTTTGTTGAGGTTTTAAATAACAGCACTCCATTTTTGAAATTCACATTTACCTTTGGTGAAGACACCATTAACTATTTGGATGTTGAATTGAAGAGAGACGACATCCACAGGGGTTATGTTGCTAAAACCTACAGGAAACCCACTCACTCTAACACTATGTTACATTTTTCTAGTTGCCACCCGCTACACCAGAAAAAATCTGTTTTAAAGGGCCAACCAGTTAGAGCGGCAAGAATGACTACTGAAGACTCCGCCTTCAACGAGGAATGCACCTTGTTGAAATGCATGTTTATGAGTTGTGGGTACCCCGAATCACTGGTGAATGACACAATAGGAGAAGTTTGTAGGAAAAGGGGTTTGGGTTCTTTCAATCCCATTCTCACTTTGAAACAAACCAACGTGAACCTGGCAGAGTCAGATGAAGTCACATATCAGATTCTTGGTGTCCACTCTTCTAGCATGGGTCAAACCACTTTTTCCCAAGAGAAGTACAATAAAAAAAGTTTCATTACTTCTTTTTCATTAGAAGCTAAATATATTAGCAATGTACTTAGAAAGAATTGGCAGTTGTTATCTTTTGAAAAGAACTCACGGAGAAAATAGGGGACAAACCTGTTATCATTTTTAGAAAGGGCAGAAACCTCAAAAACATTATGGAAAGACCTTCAATAAAGCATACTAGAACTGAAGGCACATACAAATGTGAGACATGCAACTATTGTAAATTTATATCTACAGGGTCCACATGTATAGTGAAGCAACGTCTGTTTAAAGCAAAGGGTCGTTACAATTGTAACTCAAAATCAGTGGTGTATTTAGCTGTGTGCCAGTCATGCCCTGCCTTTTATATAGGGAAGACTGACAGAAAACTTAAAGAGAGAATTTACGAACACCGCCACATTAGGAAGAAGAGCAAGACTAACGCCCTTGCAAGACATTGTAATAACAACCCTTCTCACACTTTCCTTTTTAAAGTTATAGACCAGGTACTTACAGATGAAAGAGGAGGACCCCAACAATTGTTATTAGGAAAAAAAGGAACTCATTTGGCAACTTAAAATGAACTCTTACACGTCACCAGGGTTGAACGGTTACTTCTTTGACTTGTGTTTTAAAGTTAAGAAACCTGCTAAGATAAGACTTCTTTCATCATTACTTAAACCTCAAGTCTGTTTTTAAACCTTAATTCACAAATGTTTAACTTGAGAAACATTAGTTTTCTGACCTCTGCAGCGCTTCGCTGTACTTTGACCCATACCTTATTTTATTTTATTATTTTTATTTGTATTTTCATTTTGCATAGTTTCGTTCAGGATTTGTATGTTTTATTTTTGTCAGGTTCTGCATTGTGGTCTGACTTGATTTTTGCTTACTTCTAGACACATACACCTTTTTGCGTAAGCAACAATGAGATCTTAATGTTTAGACCCATGGTATTTTGATGTGCTATGTTTACCTATTGTCAATGTCATTGAACACCAACAGCTGTGGATTTACTTAGGTGTTGCGTTTCTTTCTTTCTTTCTTTTGTCTTCTGCTACTTTATTTATTACCTTTTTCGTACACAGTATAAACTCATTTGCAGAACAATGTGCCGTATTCATGGGCACAATTGTGAACTGATTTTTCATTTGTTTGGCTATCCGCCTTTTTCGCATGCTTAGCACCTGCATGGTTCTTGAATGAAGTACCATCTTGTGAATCCGGGGGTTTGTTTGTTTTGATTTAGACGTGTCTTCCACGCAATGCCTTGCCATATTTTTTCTGAAACAGCTGCATTTTGACTTGTTTTGGCTGCTACAACTGTGTATACTAAAAGCTTAGAAAGTGTTCTCATCGCAGCTTGGTGCTTTACCCATTGCTCAAGGAACATTTAAAAAAAAAAAAAAAAATTATTTTTCATATACTGTCGTTGCATTCTGTTGGCGTTGAAATGACAAGCAATTTCTGTGTTAGATTTTTAACACAGAAATAAACATATTCGGTTATTTAACATTAGAAATAACATTTCTTTTATTAGAAACGCCTTTGAAATTCCAGTTATTGCAGACTCCTAGTTGAGTTGCATTGTTTATTTATTCATTGATTCTTCATTATGCATTAGAGATGTGTACTCCTTACTACCTTTTCTGTTAAGGAATGGATATTATATTTGTATATACTTAGTTGCAAGCATTACTTCATTTTCTTTTCTTTTTAATCACAAGATTCTGTATGAGTTTTGTTTTACCCTATGAAAAGTTGTTTGCTAAAATGTATTTTAAGGGAAACAAACAGTATTTACACTTGATTAGGTACATGAATCTTCACTAAGACATTCTTGGTTACTTTTATCAAGTCCATGTTTCTTTTTTGAAAACTTTTTTATGTTTGACACCCTGTCTACACTAAGTAGACATTTATTTATGCTTTTAATGTAATACAACTTTAAATAGTGATGATAGTTTAGTTATGTAGTCTATGAAGAATGAGTTGAACTGGCTGGCTGTTTCAAGGTTGGAGAGGTTGGTGTCTGAGGGCAGGGATTTTCTTTGTTGCCAGGATGCAGCATGGATGAGATGGAGTACCAGAATTTTTTTGGATTTGTTGAGTGCAAGGTCTAGAGTTTGGAGAACTGGGCTTTGCGGTCTTTAGTTATTAGTTTTTTGTGGAGTTTCATAGTTGCTTATACTCTAGGAGGGTGTTAGGAGTTTTTATGTTTTTGATATTGTTTCCATTTTTGTCCCTTTGGTGCAAGGCTAGTTTAGTATCTTTTGATAACCATGGGCAGGGTTTGGTAATGATGCATTTGGTTTGAGGGAGGGGGCTTGCTAATTGAGAAGGGTTAGGAATGAGTGGTTAAAGCAGGAAACAGCATCATCTAGAGGAAGGGTTTTTAGAGGGGACCAGTCAGTATGCTTTAAGCATTTGTAGAAAGTTAGAGGGTTGAAAGGGAGAGGCTGCGGGTTTGGATGTAGTGGTGTTGTTTATGTAGTGGAGATGGGAGATGGTCAGCGAAGGCTGGTAGGTGATTGCTGAGAGAATCAGGTAATGTTCCAGCTTTGGTGATAAGGTTTGGGTGAGTTGTTAGGAACCAGTCAATGATGGTACCAGAGATACCATCTTTATTTGGTCTGTTTGGAGATTGTATTAGTTGGGAGAAGTTGCACAGGTTGATTGTGTGGGACGGGGCTTCAGAGTTAATAGTATTCCAGTTGATGTTGGTAACATTATGGTTTATACGGATACTATATGCAAACATTGACCAATTCAGAATTTGGTTTACTGAAATACTAATATTTATTAAACTAGGGAACTCATATTTACCTTTGTTGAAAGACATTGTGTGGTTCAAACATGAATATGGCTGTAGCATTTGTATCCCACAGAGGATGATATTATAAAAATTCATGATTATACTTAAAGAATTTTCATCCAGTGACTCAGCAGCCTGAAATGAAATGACTGCAGTCAAAGTTTGGAACTTCTAGGTCTGTATATGTTTAGCAACAGATGTTACACGAGTGATGTCATACTAGCATAGTACTGTTGTGTAAGTTGAACCTACCATAACAGTAGATATTCGAATAATCACTGCTGCAGTAGCCTTTGCTATATGGGTCATATCCTGCCAAAGATGCAACAGCTGGCCAGCTTCCAAAGCTTCAGGGCAACTTCCACATGCATAAACTGTCAAAGAACTCGAGCTGAACTGACTAAAAGACAATTTTGGGTGCAAAGTCCTTCAGACCTTTCCTGTAGGCTGAGAGAGGGATGCTGAGCCTTGAAAGAACAATGCTAGGCACAACACAATATATATAAATGTCTACACCCTGGCATAAAAATACACCAAAAAACAAGGGGACAGATTGAGGGAGCAGCTACTGTGGTAGTGATCATTCAAACATCAACTGTTATGGTAAGTTCATCTTAACATAACTGTACTGCGTTCTTCATATTGATTACTGGTGCAGTAGCTTTAGCTATATGGGTAGATTACATTTGGTAGGAGGAAGGAAAATGGTCCAGGAACCCATGGAGAATGGTTCTAGCAAAACTTCATCTAGAGCTACAGAAGGAATCAAGCTTATAATGCTTTGTAAAAGTATGTGCAGAGGACCAAGTTGCAGCTTCTAGAATATTTCTAGAATCCAACCCTTTCCAAAAAGCCATAGATGAATCCTAGGCCCTGGTAGTGTACACCTTGACCCTGCCTAGAAAAGTTTTGTTATGGTGAGTATAACAAAATGTAATAGTCTTAGACAACCACTTGGAAATAGTCTGTTTTGACACAGGTTCATAGGTTCATAGGTAGGTACTAGGCTATCAGCCCAAGGGCCTACGTAAGCCTAGCCAACAAGGTTCCCTGGCTTACGCCACCCAAGAAAGTTATTTTCCTGTGCCACCATCAAGCAGAGACACAGAAGTGATCCCCGGGGTGTATTTCCTATTTCCCATCCACTCATCAAGATTTTTCTTGAAGAGTGCTAATGAAGAACTTTGCTTGACATAGATGCGTAACCTATTCCAGAGTATGGGAAGTCTCTGGGACAGGAATCTATCCCTCCAGCATGTCCTGTTTATTGTGGTGACAAGGTTTAGGTCCCTAGAGCATGTAGCTTGGAGAGATTGGGGTTTCTTAAGGTGTAGCATGTCCAACAGCTCTGGGTTTGACATAGCTTTATATGTTAGGCAGAGATCACCTCGGAATAGGCGATATGCTACAGAGTAAAGCTGGAGTTTTTTGAGGCGTAGTGTAGGGCATTTGTTTGAGGCCAGTAATCCACTTTGTGAGGTACTTCTGTGGCCTTTCCAGCTGCTGCAGATGTCTTGTGAGGTACATTCCAAAAGGGGCATTGTACTATATAATGGGTCTAATGAGTGTCGAGTAGAGAGGAACAATGACCTCTTTTTTCCTGGATGAGAACCCTTTTGTGATGAGGTGTGCCACGTAGAAGGACTTCCTGACTAATGTGGCAATGTGATTATCAAAGGAGAGACTACTGTCCACCTGGGTCCCAAGGTCTCTTATCACAGACTCGGCATTAAGTAGACTGCCGTCTATGTGGTAGTTCATGGGTACAGAGTTTTTACCAAAGGTGATGACAATGCACTTTTTGGCATTGAGCTTGAGGCCATGGCTCTGACACCAGGCATCTGTCTCAGTGAGGCTCTTCTGTAGGATGTCCACATCATTTGGGGACTCAACTATGGCTCCTAGTTTGCAGTCATCTGCGAACTTTGTTAGCCAAAGAACTTCCTTGTTAGCTTGTACTTCAGAGAAGTAGATACCAAACAGGAGAGGTCCCAGGACTGAACCCTGTGGTACTCCACTTGTCACTGGTTTGAAGTCAGATTTGGAGTCTGCAACTTTTACAGTGTGGGTTCTGTCAGTGAGCCAGTTGGCAACCCATCTTGTGATGTAAGTATTTATACCTAGTTTAGTGAGTTTATCTATAATTTCAGAATGGGGGATTGGTGTTGAAAGCCTTGGCGAGGTCAAGATAGGCTGTGTGAACCACCTAACCCTCGTCTACAGCTTTGGTGACTGCCTCAAGGAAGTCGATCAGGTTCAGGAGGCATGATCTGCCTTTCACAAACCCGAACTGGGTGGGGTCCAGAATTTGGAGGTTACCAATGTCTTTGTTTATGAGTTCCATGATGATAGATTCCATGGCTTTACAGACCAGGCTCATCAGGCTAATAGAGAAATAATTCCCGGGATCAGTGGTGGCTCCCTCTTTGTAGCGTGGGATAACTGTTACTGTGCGCCATTCAGTGGACACAAAGGCTGATATGAGGCTATGATTGAACATGGTGCTTAGTTGGGGAGCCAGTTCATTCTGAAGTTTGTGTAAAACACAGCCTGGGATGTTGTCTGGTCCCATGGATGCTGTGTTTTTGGCTTTAGAGAGTGCAGCTTTTACCTGCATAGCTGTGATTACAGGGACTCTGCATTCTTCCTGTATAGATATGGGCCCTTTAGGGGGTGAGAGGGGGGTAAAGTTAGCACTGAACCTATCTGCCAGGATGGTGGCAATATCAGTTGGTTCTGTAATTTTTGTGCCGTTGTGCTGTAACTCAGAGCAGATCTGGGTGTTGCCATTGAGATTCCTGACATAGCTACAGAATGCTGTGTGGTTGTCCTTAGAATCAGTGGCGATTTTGTTTTCATAGCTAGCTTTGGAGTATCTTATAAGGGATCTTAGCTTTTTACTGAGGCTGACCATGGAGGTCCTCCACTCATGGGATTTTACTCTCTTTTGCAACAATTTCTTCCTTTTGTTGTAGAGTTTGTTTACGGCAGGGGACCACCAGACTGGCTTCCTTTTTTTTGGAGGATAGCGTCTTGGTTCTGTTTGGGTTAGCATGCTCCATGCACTTGTGTAAGTGTATTGTCCATCTGCATGGGTGTCATGAAGTTCACCACTTTTGTCTTAAGAAGCATGAAGTTGGCTTTGGAGAAATTTTTTTACCATGGTTTCCTTAATGGGGGGTGGGGGTAGGATGTGGATATCTAGGGTGATTAGCTTATGGTCGGATCTGACCAACGAGGAGTTGACTTCAGGTGTGGAACACCGGTCACTCATGTTGGTAATGACTAGGTCTAGGATATTGTTGCCCCTGATGGGGGTGTGGATACATTGATCCAGGGCATTCAAATTTATGAATTCCAGAAAGCTTTGAGTGAAGGAGTTGGTACATGAGTAGTTTTCCTGTTACTGGTGGGGTAGTTGAAATCACCCATTATTAGTATGTTTGGTTGAACCCAAATATTTTCCAGTATATCAAGAAAAGAGGAGTGGAAATCCTGGGGCATGGTGGGGAATCTGTAGCAAGCTACAATTTGGATTGCAGTTTTGCCCAGAGTTAGTTGCACTTGGATAACCATAGCTGCATTATACTGAGCAACTAGCCTGGAGGTGTGGATATCCTTAATGAATATGGACACACCTCTGCCTTTCGTGTTCTGATCCAGGTTAGATGGCCGAAAAGTGTGGTATGAGTTATAGCCTGGTAATGCAGGGGTGCACTCTGGAGCCTTGCACCAGGTCTCAGTCACTGCACAGATGTCGATGTTCTCCATTTTAAGGAGTGCCTCGAGGGAGTGCATTTTGAGATTTAGACTTCTAGCATTAAGTAGCATTACCTTCAGTTTTTGCTTGCCTGTTCCTGTTATGGTGGTGAATTTGTCATTTGAACCTTGCCTAAAAAAGGCACTATAGGGGTGGCTTTTGCCAGTATCCAGAATCCCAGGGGTGGCAGGTGCAGGCCATCGCTGGCAAAAATTGTGGTCTATCGACCATGTCGTCCCAGGCAGACAGATACTGGATCCCCTTAGAATGACACCAGAAGCTTAGCCAACTATTGAAGTCAATCATTTTGGCCTTGTACTGCAGTATCATTCTGGGTGATGGCAGGATGCTACTTAGGGCTAGGGTCATACCTGACTGAGCTACAAGATCAGAGAGCTCTTCCATGTCTCTTTTCATGTAGTCCAGGGAGGTACGTCTCAGGTCATTCACACCAACATGGACAATGACAGAGTCATATTTGTATTTGTTGTGGAGTGACCTGAATGCATGGTTTATGTGGCAGATCCTGGCATCTGACAGGTAGCTGACAGTAACCTTCTCCTTGTTTAGCCTTGTGAGTGGGACATCTGTGTGCCTGATTATAGCGTCACCTATGATTAGTGTGTTGGGTATGTTGTTTTGCCTTATGGGCTATAGTTGAGTGGCACACTGAGTCTGTGGGCTGTGTGTCATTTGGGTTGTGTTGGGAGGTGGAGGTTGATTGCGTTTATGCTTTGGAGGTCTCTGTTGCTTGAGCAGATTATTACTGAGAGCCTCCATTAATGTTTTTGTGTTTCTATATGTGGATTTTGGTGGTGTAGGTTTAGTGGGACTATGTGATGAGTGTGGTGTGGTGCAAGTGTTTACCTTCTCCTCTTGACTGTAAAGTTCAGTCTTGGATGGAGACAGCTTTACCTCCAGTTTGGCTGAATAAGAGCATCTCTCACAGGTTGTAGTGTTGGGTGGTAGGAGGAGAGGGTTGTCTGTGTACATGACGCAGTTGCTACATTGTCCCAAGATGCCCAGCTTCATCAGATAGACGGGAGAGAACACTGGGAGCTGACCCTTGGACATGCCTGAATAAAAAACTATTTTCCTCTAGACAAGTGAGGAAAGTGAGTACAAAAGCTGTTTTTCTCTAAGCAAGTGAGGAAAGTAAATACAAAAACTGTTTTGCTCTAGGTAATGAGGAAGGTTAATTGCTGTAGTAATTTGTAGCTTACTTAGTGCTTACAACAAGTTCTGATCAAGTGCTGAGAACGAATAAGCAAATTCATGTGCTAAAACCAAGAATCTGTATCTGAAGTAGACTAGTTACAGGAAAGAAACAAGTGCAAATGCGGCTTTTAAATCAGAAAGTTGAGAGTGATGGAAAAATTGCCCAAACCGCCAATAACTACAATTTCTGGGCCAGAAACCACTCCTTATGTGGTAGATAGGTTACCTAGTGCTTACCACTTTCACTAATAAGCTAGAAGGCTTCCCTCCAACACAGAAAGCCTTTGGGAGACTCAGGAGCTTACAAACAGTACTGGATACAGCAAATCTGTATCTGGACTAGACTAGTTACAGGAATGGGTGGAAACAAGTGCGAATGCGGGCTTTTAAATCAAAGTTGAGAGAAATGGAAAAACTGCCCAAACGGCCAATAACTACAATTTCTGGGCCAGAACCACTCCTTATGTGGTAGATAGGTTACCTAGTGCTTACCACTCCCACCGGTAAGCTAGCAGGCTTCCCTCCATAACAGACAGGCCTGGGGGGGGGGGGGCTCAGAAACTTACAAACAGTCCTGGATATATCAAATATGTATCTGGACTACACTAGTTACAGGAAAGGCAGCAAGCAAGTGTAATTTTTTTTTGTTACACTTAAGCAGAACACAGGGAGATTTTAGCAAAGTTTTTTTTTTTTTTTTTACTCACTGACCTATCACTCCTCAACATTGACTGCATCAGAGTTGCCACTGCTTCCTGTTCCTTCCTTTGCTGTCCAGCTTGAAATGAATGTTTATACTGGTTTCCTGTGAAAGGCTCCAAAGTATCTTCATATGGCAACTGACAAGTTGCTTCCCGTTTAACTGATTTCTCCTCAATCTGGATACCTATTGCTGTAGCCTGCTATGGTGCTTTCTGAGTTAGATTTTCTACATTGAATCCTTCACTTTGCAGGTACTCCATAACCTCAGTTTCTGTTTAACTTCTCCATTACTAATCGTCTTTTCTACTTTTCCTCTTTGTCTTATTTTTTTTTTTTTTAGTATTATAAAGTCTTCCATGTCCAGATTCCTTTGCCTGTATTTTTCTTTAAATATCTTTGGTGCTGCTCTTTTTGTATTGATTAGTTTTGCTTTCTCCTTTGCATAAATATTACACCATATTAAATCTTTTTTCTTTCCCATGTTCATATTTCTTCTTCAGATGTCTCCTGAGCTTCCTGTTTTCCTTACTTTAGGGACTTGTTCCATCATGCTGTGATGTAACCTGTGTTAGAACCTGTACACCAAATCCTTCACTTCACAGGCATTTCATAACTTCAGCTTCTATTTTTTTAACTTCTACTTTACTAATCTTCTTTCCTACATTCCCTTCTTGTGATGTTATTTTTTATTGTGAAATTTTTCATATCTGGATGCTTTTCCTGTATTTCTATTTGAATATCTTTGTGGCTGCATTTTTTGTATTGATTAATTTGGCTTTCAACTTTGCATATATATTGCACCATATCAAATCTTTTTTTCTTTCCCATGACCATATTTCTTTTTTTATACTTTTCAAAAATCTCTAGGTTTTGTAGTTTATATTTTTACACTTCCTCGGATGCTTCTTTTTCCAAACAGATCAGAGTTTCTTGGTCTATATAATGTTTTTGACAAATATGTTGTATTAATGAACACAAATTTTTACTTGAAACTTCTGACAGTTTTTCTAGTGGAAGTATTTTTCTTTCCTGTAATTTCTCTCTTAATCTTTTTGTGTATCTTCTGTCTGGAAATTTGGGCCTTTTTGCATAATAGTAGCAATACATAATTTCTTTCTTATTCTCTATAGTCCGTTTTATTGTCTTTATGGCTCTTCTTTGGCCTGTTTTTGTGGTATTTCTGGACTCTTACTTTCTTCTACAACAGGGGGCCATCCTCCCCCTGGGCCTGGCCTGGCTCCATTGTAGGAATGTTTCTGTATATTGAGGATCCTACACTGTCATTTTTTCCAGTGCTGGCACCAGTGCGCCTACCAAGATTGGCCAATTTTTTATGCTGGGTCTTGTGCACCCAGCTATCTTTTTTAATTTTTGACCTACTTCTGTCAATGATACATGCTATATAAAACACAGTCTATATATCAGTGTCGTCTTGGTGAGATTTTGTGAAAAACAGCATCCACCTCATAAGTGTACTCATCAAGATTGAGGATGGATTCAATTTCAGCACTACTCTCCTTTGCTTACTGACTCATCATCTGTCCATCTGGACCCCTATGACCTCCGGTATGATTTATTTGATACTCGAGGAGGGTCATCATTCTTCTGTATAATTTGGTAATTTGGCTAGCTACATTGTGAAATGCCATGTTATACAGTCTCATATCTAAACCAGTGGATCAGCTGTAGATGGTTAAGACTTTCCTCAGTAAAAGAACAGACCCATCACTGAGTATAATGATTGTCTGCATATGTTTCCAGATCCCTGACTACTGGATCAAGTCTTGGGGGGGGGGGTCTTATCAATGGAGCAATTAGCCTGGGTGTCATTTTTCTCAAAATAACACTGGGCTTATCTGGAATATGAACCTAGGACCTTTTACACCCAAAGTGAGAATTATATCCCTAGAATAACAAGCCACTTGTCTTTGGGATGGGGGAACAAACTGGAAATCCCAGTGAAAACTTCACACAGAATGTTCCCCAACTGGGATCTATATCAGAGAAACACTCACAGCAGTCCTTAAGAATTCTAGATGAGTAACTTGAAATTTTCTGTAAATGAAAGAAAAATCTTAACACATCCAGAAAACAAAACTATGCTTTGTCTAATGACTTTTGGGATTCTGTTTTAGGATATTGCATGGTCAAAATGAAGGCCAGCTATTGGAAGCCATCTCAAATAGCTGGTACAATAAACAGTTTGTTTTCCCAAAATGAGCGGCATCATTCATTTAGATACAAAGTCTTAGCCTCCTTCAAAGACCCTCAGCGTTCTCTCTCAATCACTCTGCTTCCTGCAACCCCTAACCCCAATTACCACAATCAGCTCAAGAAAAAACAAAGCTGAAGGAGAAGTGACAAATGTGATGCTCCAACAGACTGCTGTGAAATTACCCCATCTGACCAGGAAATAACAGCTTTCCATTGAATGAGCTGAAGAAATCTGGCTTTGATTGGCCTTATAATACATTTTGTTTAATTCTGAGTGTTATCATTTTGTTTCAGTTTTGAACTTAGCCTAAGTCTGAGCCTGATGGAAAATTGTCTTCTGATTTCCTAAAGGTCAGAGCCCAGCTTGGTCAGTAGCTGCAAAAATACTGTACCACTACAAATCAAAGTGATATACTGGACCTCCCCTCCCCTGTGTTTAACACCTAATAAATAATGCTATCAGTGAACTCTTCAAGATCTCTTTTTGGCCTGTTAATTGCTCTGTGTTAGCCACTAATAATTACCTACCCATTGCCATCAGTCTTTGGCAGGGTGAAAGCTGGGCGACGTCTGACTTTTCTTTTTGTGCCAGATTGCAAGTTGATCTGAACCATTTCTGCAGGAAAAAAAAGTGTCATATATTTAAAGTAAAGTTTACAGCTCATGTAACACAATGAAATATAACTTTAAATATAAATAAAAATACACCTCTAAAAGAAATCTTGTAAGAATTTTGACTAATTGTAAATTGATATGAGCCACGTTTATTTTCTTGATATTTTCTCTCAATTGCTGCACTTGTGATGGATATGCTCTTTCCTTTGGAGTCCTGCATAATGGAAAGAGGAAAAATAAATTTTGTTATTCAGTTGGCATAGTTTAACGTGGTGCAATCAGATTTATATAGCTATCTGTTGTTTATCACAGTAGACCACCAGCATTACAGTCCGCATTATTACAGTTCAAGTCAGTTAGCTCACTGCAGTCACATGACTAACGCAGTTTGTATGAACGAAGCTTGGGAAATCATCTCTTGATGAAATCTGATTCCCGCAAATGGTCTGGCTAGAAAAGTCCTTCCCAAATAAACACTGAAACAGATATTATAAGTGCATTATCAAAGGTTTATGTTAACTTATCTTTGTTACTGGAGACTGTACCTACTACAGTTTTCCAACTAAATATTCTGATTCAGTTAATTAAATTATTATACCTTAGGTTAAGATTATACTTCTTGGAAGTATTCCTGGATTTTGGTAACCTGTTCATACTAACTCGTTGTGGTAAGTCACCTTTTCAGTTAAATGCATTTAAAGACTCATGAAATGAAAAGGACAGTTCTTTGACTCAAATGACTCCCTTTGTATGTGCTTGATTATTTATCTATTCCATCTTGGTAACTAAGTAGACTCTTTCAAGGATGGTCATGCATTAGTTAAACAAAAATATTGCATGTAGCATTTTAGGTTTAGGTGGCTTTGTGGCCCCTTTATACCACAGATGAAAATCCTGCTGTTAAAAACATTTTCATCAACCTGAATACAGGAACTGGCTTCCTTAGAAGAAATGATCTGCTGAAAAGGTTGTATAAGAATGCAAGATAAATAAAGCAGGAATTGTTGTGCATGTTTGGTCAAAGTGGCAGTATGTGAAATGGTGAATGAATACTGTGAGTGTAAAAGATGGTAAAACATGATAAAAGATGGTGTGTTGTTCTTTTACAAAAGAAACAAGGATACTTGTCTCTGCATTGACTTAGTGTAAAATGTCAGCATTTATTGCTGACTCCTCATCACAGCAGACTTAAGACATCAGAGTAACATCACACTGTTATCACTGCTCCATAACCCATTGGATTATTTTAAATATGCCCATTTATTTGTAGCAAAGTTATTGCATTACATACAAACTAGTGGCCAATAGCACTCCATCATGAGTAGTAGCATCTTGTGTATGATGTTTAACTTAATTAAAAATTAAATACCATTTTCAGGAATTAAAATACAAACCAATAGCTGGTATTTTTTTTTCTTTAGTTTTGCCGTGCATATGCTCTCGGGTCACTTGTGCATATGACAGAAGTCTAAACGAGAGGAGCAGGTAACGTAAAGCTTTCACTAATTCAGTAATGTATAGTCAAGCTGCACAAACTCTTAGAGCAAAAAATCTGGACAAAGCCCTAAATAAAGGGGGGGACAAAGGCCTAAAAAGGGACAATTTTTAATATTACTCTTAAAAACTTAGAAAATTGATAGAAAAACAGATTTTGCGTTAGCATGAATTTTCTGAAGGGTATGAAGCTTGAAACTCAAATGTCTGTCATTATTTTCTAACTTCAACCCTCAATGATTTACCAACAATGTGTTAGAAAACCTCAACTTTATGATAAACAGACCAAAATTATGAGGCAAAAATCTGATCATTCTGCAAAAATATGTACATTTGAGAGCTATGCCACACAGTAATTGACAGAGTTCCTAGCAAGGAGGAAATCTGCCTTGCCCTGAGGTAAACTGGCCTTGGAACTATTACAGATAAAGAGTGTGGCTCCTGATAGGTACACCATTAGAATCTTAAACCATATAATATTTCGTAATTACTCCACAGATTTAAATGATCTAAACAGTATGGACCCTATTTATCTAGATACTTTGAAACACAAATAAATCAGATGCATTCCATTGCATGTAGATAACTGAATTTATATAATATTTGAATTTGTGTGGAGCAAATACTTATGCAAATAAATATGTATTTTTAAAATTCTTCAGGAAAAAATACTTTGATATTTTATTTAGCAATTAATGCAGCAACAAAAAGATATGGTGCACTGACTTATAGCTATAAGAAGGAGTTTGCAGCACAAAACAATGAGCCAGAAAGGCAAATATACCATGCTGCACAGAAAAATAAATGTTGTACTGAGCCATATTTGTGAAAGAAAGTATAACTAAGTATACCTAAACTTTTCATCAGGACTTTATTCAGATGTTACATTGCACTGACACCATTTCTGAGCTGAGCTGCAGAGAGAGGAACTGTCATCTCACTTGTTTGATAAGTTTAGCTTCGACCAAAAAGTGTTTGCTGTCTTATGTTTTTTATTAACTTAAGTTTGTTGACTTTCTGACTTAATTATTCATTAAATAAAATCGGTTTACAATCTAGATTAGTTGGTTTACAGCTTCTTAGAACTGTGGGTTTGCAATTCATCTTATGTCGTATTTTGTTGAGTAGTTGGTTATGGATTTGTAGACTTTGCAGCTATAACTTGGCGCTTAATCTAAACTTATTCAATCCACCCAAAAAACTTTAAAGAAACAACATTACTAGTCATATAATATAGAGTCTTAAGGAAGGTAGCCTTCACATTCTAAATGAGGAGGGGTATTTCACGCAGTGAAGCAATAGCTTGACACTTCCTGGGTCCTATCAGTGAGCCATCTAGCTATCGAGCATGTTAGAAATGGGTTTATACCTAGTTGCACATGTTTGTTGACAATGCCTGAGTAGGGTATTTTATCAAATGCTTTAGCCAGATCTAGGCAAGCAGTATGATCTGTTTTCCCCTCACACATTGCCTTACTGATCTTTTCAAAGAAGTCCACCAGATTCAGTAAGCATGACCTTCCTCTAACAAAGCCAAACTGGGATAAATCCAGTGTCTAGAGGTCTCCTATGTCCTTGTTGATAATTTCCATGGCTGTATAATTAAGACAAGTCCAACTGATGGGTCTGTAGTTTCCAGGATCTGTTGAAGTTCCTTCCTTATGAAGGGGGATGATCATCTCAGTCCTCTATTTATGTGGCACAGAGCCTGTTTAAGACTGTTGTTAAATAATGATGCCAGGGGTCCTGATAACTCATATTTTAGACTATTCAGGAGGCCTCCTTGGATGTTATTGGGGTCAGTGAGGCCATGTTCTTGCTTTTAGTTGAGTGCAAATGTACATACTCCCTAGTTGGAGGGGTTATGTTTGAGGGTATTTTTGAGGGGATGGTTGGGGTAAACTTGGAACTGAATTTGTCAGGTTCACTATATTGCCAAGCTCAATGAATGTGGCACCATTAACCACCTGTTCAGCACATAGCTGTCTGTGCCTTTGAGGTTTCTGACATAGCTGTAGAAAGCCTTATGGTTTTCTTTTATTTGGCAGGCTATCTTAACCTCAAAATTGGCTTTGTTTGACCTAATTAGCCCTCTTAGTTGCCTATTTACTTTGATGAGAGAGTGTCTATCTTTACAGGAATTACCCTTCCTGATTTTTGCCACAGTTTTTTTCCTTATGTTAGATATTTTGTTTAATGTGGTATTCCACCAGGATAGTTTGTTTCTGTGGATAGTCATGGGCTTACTTCTGGTAGGTACATCAGCTTCTCTGCAGCCATTGACATTATTGTACAGAGTTTCTGAAAGCAATTTGTTCAAAGGATAGTACTAGGCTATCTGCCCTTGCAGGACATTGTAAACCTAGCCACATTTTCCAAAAACTAAGAATCAAACCCTGTACCTTGTGTTTATGAGGTATGAGGTAAACACCTTAACCATTAAGCCAACTCCAATCACAGTATTGGCTGCTGTGTTCTCTGGGTTTGGAGTGGCATTGAATTTTGACAACCATCACTTAGTAAGGTAATTTGTCTTGGAATAGTTCCTAACTGTTACTGGTTTTAATGGGATTATAGAGTTGATTTTGATTTCGGAGGAAACAGCTTTATAGTCGGACCTTACAGGAAGAAGAGACTTTTTTTGCAGTAGGGGTGTACTGTTCTTCCACATTTGCAAGCACAAAATCCAGGAGGTTCTAGCGGCTGTATTTACTACTTGGCCAGTGGTATTTGTATTTAAAAAGTCCTGGAATCTCTGTGCCTGTAGATTTGAGGCCATGTAGGATTGCCAGTCTATAAAGGGGTAAAGTCTCCCATGAGTAAGGTGTTAGGTTGGATGTAAGTGTCTCTAGTAGGTCCAAGTATGCATTGTGAGATTTTTGGGACATGGAGGGTGACCTGTAGCTAGCTAGTATATGGTATAGGATTTTTCCTATAGTGATGTATACCTGGAAGAACTTCAGCATGTCATTCTGTTTGACCAACCTAGTGGAACACTTGCTATGGATGTATACTGAGAAACATCTTTCAGCCCTTGTCTGTACAGCTACTGGTTTAAAGGTGTGGAAGGGCCTGAAACCTTGCTTTCCTGGGGTACTTTATGTCACTTTAAATCATATCTCAGTAACTGCACAGATGTCTATATTCTTGAGTGTGAGGAGGGTTTGGAGGGAGTGTAGTTAATCATGTAATAACTAGCTGTGAACGTGTTGCCAAAGAAATGATATTCAGTGTCTGACCAGTTGGAAGGAGTTGTGTAAATCTTTGACCAGTGGTTGGTGGTTTCTCTCTCCTCCGTGGGTATAAGTACACGCATAACATTTTACATTTTCTGCTCACATTTATTTGGTTCATTTTTATTACCTTCAATGTGTTCTCTTACATTATATGTTTTGTTTGTATTCTTTGTTTCTTGTTATTTTTCAACTCCCACCTGAGACTGAAATTGGTCCATCACTGGTTTACCCCAGTTAAAGAAATTCAAATAATAAATAAATAGAATATGAAGAATTTACCACACCTATGCAGTCTAATTAATGCAAAATCTAGATTCCTGTAGAACTAAGATAATCAGAATCAAATACCAACAAAACAAGATGAAGGTGTCACTATTAATTGTTAGAAAACTGAATAAAATGTGGACAAGCCCGAATCACGTCTTCCTGGGGAACACTGACACTGTTATCACAGAAACGTGGTTCAAGGATATTTGTGCTGCTCTACAGATTATGGGGATAGTGTCTATCGCTGGTGCAGACCCCGTGACAGAGGAGGTATTGTTTAAATCTTCATAAGAGATAATGTCAACTTCAGGCTAGAACCTGTACAAAATCTAGAGCATTTATCAGTGCTACAGTTATATGTGACTTTATGGGCTGCTGTTGCACCCCTACCATGATGACCAATCATCAGAAGGAGTTCCTAGTACAATAAATGGTTTCACTTCAACAGTGTTACTTGGAAACCTCAACTAAGGAGACATTGATGGGACAAACCACTGTTTAAATAATGTTGTTGTTGCACAGATCTTGCAATACAAACAGATTTTCATACAACTATCCATCCTTTTTCAATACCTAAATTACCCAATTCAGGGTTGTGGGGATGCTTAATAGCCTTCATTAATAACAGTATGGACAGGAGATTAAGGAAACCAAAAGGGTACAATAATATTTTAGACCAAGAACTTACAAAAGCCCATGTTGTTCCATAGAAATGATATTCCCACTATAAGGCTGGACAATGATGCTGTTAAAAGTTTGTCTTAAATTTAAAAAATCATGGTGACTCACAGGTCTGTATTTTTGGCAAATCTCAAATCTAATTAAGATTAATTTAGTAATATACTAGGCAGTTATGACTGAGAAGTATTATTTAGCACATGTATGAAAACAGTATTTGAGGATATTTTTGTGTGTGTATTTTTTCACCTGTTCTCCCCAGTCATGGTTGTGACTCCAGCATTAGTGCTTGTGCTGTGTACCTACCCTCCCCCACCATAACTGTAATGTTCGCATCAATGCATGGGCTGTGTACCTACTCTCCTTTGCCATTGCTGTTACCATTTGCATTACTGCTTGTGGTGTGTAGTTACCATCACTTGAACATTTGCATTAGTGCTTGTGCATGTACCAACTCTCCACTGCCATTGCTGTAACATTTGCATTAGTGCATGTGCTGTGTACCTCCTCTCTTCTGACATCATTATAACATTTGCATTAGCGTTTGTGCTATGTACCTACCCTCCGCTAACATTACTGTAACATTTGCATTAGTGCTTGTTCTGTGTTCCTCCTCTCCTCTGCCATCACTGTAAAGTTTGCATTAATGCTTGTGCTGTGCACCTACTCTCCTCTGTCACTGCTGCAATGTTTGCATTAGTGCTTGTGCTGTGCACCTACTCTCCCCTGACATCACTGTAACTTTTGCATTAGTGCTTGTGCTGTGTACCTACTCTCCCCTGACATTGCTGTAACGTTTGCATTAGTGCTTGTGCTGTGTACCTACCCTCCCTTGTCATAGCTGTAATGTTCACATTAGTGCTTGTGCTGTGTACCTGCTCTCCTCTGTCACTACTGCAGTGTTTGCATTAGTGCTTGTGCTGCGCACCTACTCTCCCCTGACATCACTGTAACTTTTGCATTAGTGCTTGTGCTGTGTACCTACTCTCCCCTGACATTGCTGTAACGTTTGCATTAGTGCTTGTGCTGTGTACCTACCCTCCCTTGTCATAGCTGTAATGTTCACATTAGTGCTTGTGCTGTGTACCTGCTCTCTCCTGCCATCACTTTAGCATTTTCATTAGTGCATGTGGTGTGTGCCTACTCTCCCCTGCCATTGTTGTAATGTTTGCATTAGTGCTTGCGCTGTGTACCTACTCTCCCCTGCCATTGCTGTAACTTTTGCATTAGTGCTTGCGCTGTGTACCTACTCTCCCCTGACATTGCTGTAACGTTTGCATTAGCACTTGTGCTTTGTACCTGCTCTCCTGTGCTATCACTTTAATGTTTGCATCAATACTTGTGCTGTGTTCCTAATCTCCGCTGCCACTTCTGTAATGTTCGCATTGGTGCTTGTGATGCATTGCAAGTGTACTTCTGTGTTTGTTGTCTTTGGTACTGTGGAGCAATGCATTGCATAATCAAGTATAGACCTCATGGTTGTCCTGATGGACCTCCACCTCTCTACCCAAAGGTTAGTGAGCTGACACCTATCACTCTTCTTCCACCCATCGATGGCAGGTCCTATTAATGAACTCAGGGTGGCTAGGTCAATGACAGGGCACAATTTTAAACAGCAGTTGTACAAGTTACATTACTTTCCCTTCAAGCTCACCTTTATGTACATATCCCCTAATGCCAAACAGAAATTAATTTAGTTTACCATTTCTTCTACTTTCATAAATAATTCATACTGGTGAATGTAATTACCTAGATACTCTTCTACAACATAACAGATATTTTGTGCATCTTACCTGAAAACATTTCCTATTGCATATTTTAGTTTTTCACTATGTATCTCTTCTAACCTATTCTTTTTTCAATCTTACTTTACATTGCTTCTGATTTGTATATTGAGTTCACAATGCAGTCTTGTCCATAGCTTTGTAAATATGCGTCTTTGCTTGCTAAATGTTTCTGTTATGTTATGTTGGTTGATTTGTGCAATATACACTGATCATTGGCTAATAAATGTTTATACTAATGACAGAATTCGTAAATATTTGCATATGATGTAAGGCTGTCTTGCATGGTCTTTGGTGGTATATAAATAATATATGATTCCTAAAATCTTGCTGCTCAACTGTGTAGTAATGCACAAGCAGGCGATGATGTTGTAGGTGTTACCTATGTAGATTAGGCCTCTATGTCATGGCTATCCTTGTTAATAGAGATGTTGCCCAGTACAGTGATTCAAAGATGCGCATATAATACAACTTTTGCTAAACATGCATATGGCTATTAACTGCACTGCATTCGTTCATTTCGTCAGGGAAGGCAGTGTCCTTAAGTCAGCCTAATCTAGTTTCACTGCTCAGTGCCATGTCGCTGCAGTGGACTGAATATAATGCCTGACAGCAGTGGTTAAAACTGCACAGTGCATACAATCTAAATATCCTCAGAAGGCCTTTAATGGCATTCATAAGCATGCTGATTATGTTTGTCTCTGAATAACAATGCAGCCAAGCTGTCCACCTCTGCCAAACTGAGCAGAGCATTCTGATAACCGTGATTTGTACAATATTTGTGCCCAAGGTCCAGTCAAAAAAAGAGCAATGGCCAGCAGGGCTAATCCAGTAAACACCACCGAAGTAAGGAAGACCAGAAGGAAATTAATTAGTGAATAAATGAATACATCCCTCTAAACCATGGAACAAAATAAATTCTTCAGTTTTTATAGTAGTACATATCAATAAAAATGTAAAATTACAGACGGAAACATTTATATTTTGCTATTTGTCATTATATCCCAGAGAAAATTAATAGTCATAATTTTGCCAAGTTAGAGATTGGACATTTATCTAAGATGATGTGACCCTGGAGTTAAAATGAATTCTGCCTCAAAGCCCTGTCCCTGTAGTCAGTCTACTACAGATTACTGAAGGGCAATATATGCCTAACCTACAAGGCATTCTGCGATCCAGCCCTGATGGATCGTTACACATTTGCAAAACAAACAGCACTAGAATTACCCAATCTAAAGATCTAAACCTCGTCTGTGACAAAAAGCAAGACATGTTGGAGGGACAGGTATGTGTCTCAGAGATTACCCTTTCAACGGAACAGATTCCCCACGTGAAGCAGAGTTCTTTCCTAAGCCTATTCAAATGCCATTTGGACCAATGGATGGGAAATCTCAAATTCACCCCTGACTTGTCACCTGTGTCTTTTATGGATAGGGGCAACCTGTAGATCCCCTAAGGCGCAGGTATATAGCAAAGCCATTCTAGTCCTTGAGCATTGATAATTGGGAAAATTGGGGCATGAATAACTAGGCTTAAAATGCCTTTAGGGCCATTACTCATAGATTCATAGGTAAATGCTAGGCTAGCTGTCCTTGTGGACTATTTTAAGCCTAGCTAATTTCCCTTTAATGAGAAACAAACCCTGTACCTTTTGTTTGTGAGGTAAACACCTTAACTAGTATGCCATTCCCAACCCCCCTTAACTGTAGTAACCTCCTATCATCCTATGAAGTAGTAGCAGGGATGTGAGGTACAGAACCCCACATGGGAGTGCAGATGGGGGACAAACCCCCCTCATGGGACTGCAGGGAGACCTGCCTCCTGCAAAAACACAAACTATTAAATACCCTGATTTTAGCAAGCAAAAAATTCTTAAGGAGTAGTATTACACTGTGTCAGTGGCACAGTAGATAGTATACCCACATGCCACCTTTGTTGCACAAGGCCATGGATTTTGTTCCCAGATCAGGCAGAGGGATTGCTGAATCTTCGGTGCACCATAGGTGGATGCTACCCACATGCCACCTTTGTTGCACAAGGCCATGGATTTTATTCCCAGATCAGGCAGAGGGATTGCTGAATCTTCGGTGCAGCATAGGTGGATGCTGTACTTTTCAGTGTGCCATCTGGTAGGTGAAATGGTAAATCAAGGCCCCAGCTGCCTGAGGTGGTGGTAGAGGAATCCAAAATGCACAGAACAAGCAGGTAGAAACAACAGCTAAATGTACCTTAATAGTCCAAATGCACCAAACAAAATAAATCAAGGCACGAGCGTCCACACAATAAGAGTTTTAATGTAAAACTTTTGAGTCAACACTCTTTTTCAATACACATAACCTCAGTAAAAACAATTCATTATATATTCAGTACCAGCCAATCATATTAAAAACCAAATCAAATAATTTACCAATTAATTGCACATCCATTTCCACTTAAAGGTAAATACAAACTACTTCACATAAAAATCACATATAAAATCACATTACTAAACATAAGAATGTTTAAACTTTAAAATAGGTTTAATGCTGTTAACCTTATTGAGACATGGTGGTATCTCTGCTCTAAAAAAGTTTACCTCCTCTGTGATTTACATAGATTCTTTGAAGTACCCTAAACTTAAATGTATTGTCATTACCCTATTCTTAGGGCATTTGTTTCTGTTCCCCTACAAATTTCTGATATATGCAAAGCTATCCTTTCTTTCAATTTACAGTGAGTTTTGCATATATAGAAACATGAGCATCTCACACAGTTCACTAAATACACAATATTCTCACTAGTACATGTACCAAATGTGTTGAAAGAGAATTTTGTTTTAAGAATGGGATGTATAAATTCCACATCTGTGTAAATATACTTACAATACACACAGTTATAACAAGGGACTTTATTCTTTATACTTGGAATACCTGTCTTTCTGATCTAACATCCTTATAACCCAATAACTGTTTCAAATTTTTCTCCTTCTTAAAAATAAAAAAAAAGATTTTGTTCCAACTATCCTTTTTATATATCACCATCAGATTGTAAAATAGTCCAATTTCTTTCAATAATGCTCTGTATTTGATGCGAATGTCTGTTATACTTCATTATATAACCTAAATCATGTTTCTCAGGTGTCATTACTGTATTATTATCATAAGCCAAGGTGTTCATTCTAGGCGAATGAGGTCCAGCTGAGCTACAACATTCAGCTGCAACGTGATCAGCTTTACTTACTAATAGTTTCTTATCTTAACCTCTCGATATGAAGTCACTAGTCATGCTATCAATTTCAGATTTAAAACCATCCTCTGTAGTGTTAAGCCAACTTGCTCGTAGGAAGTGATTTTTTACAATGCCTTTATGGATGTGTCTAGGGTGCATGCTGGTATTATGAACATACCTAGTAGTCTGTACATCTTTCCTATGTATAAAAGTCTGCGCCATATCATTAGTCTTTAGCAATCTCACATCTAAAAAGCTAATCTCACTAGCCGAAAAGTTCATATCAAAATGAAGAAAGTCAGTAGTACCATGCAGCTGTTCAGCAAACAATTTTTTTTTTTTCTCAAAAATCTTTTTATTGATTTATAAACATAACATAACAACAACCTTCATACATTGTAAATAAAGACTTTTTAGGAGTTGAATAAAGATTTACAACTTGTGTAAGCAGATTGCAACTCTTTAGGATTAGAAAAAAAATAACATACCACAATATATACAATATATACAATAGGTAACCAATAAACAAATGATAACATAAAAATTATAAACATCAGTATAAATTAACATATGAGAGTAAATAAAGTATACATATGAACCAAGACTAGAAAAAACTTTAGAAGCTATTAAATATTAATAATACTCAGAACCTTCTCCAATACTTTGTTTTTCAAAACCATTTTTTTTGGACTCTTTATCATAGTTTTTTGAGCATCAATGTATAAGTAAGCCATTTTTTTGAAAGTATCCCAATTTAATTTAGTACGATCAAGCCAATTTTGAGTAATGTAAAGTTTTATAAGAGAGCAAATAAATATAAACACATGAGTATCCATTTTGGAAAGATATACTACCGGTATATGAAGTATAGCAATTTCCCAAGACAACGTGGATTTATGATAACCCATTTTCTGCAACCTTACTTTCAAAGAGGTCCAGAGTTTATGGGAAAAATGGCAATACCACAGAATATGTAAAAGATCAGCTTGGGGAAAGGAACAACATGTGCACGATGGAGATTTACTAGCATTAAATTTAATCAGTTTATAAGGAGTATGATAAGCATTATTATTAATCATTAATTGTGTATACATCAATTTCACGAATGGGGAATATTCCAGAGTATTTCTAATAGCCAAAAGTTTTTGATTCTCAGTTATTTGAGAATTATGATTCAACCAGACATTTGAAAAAAGACAATTCGGGCCTTGTATTAAATTATTTATCAGTTTATATGAATTTGATAACATTTTCACTGGTGACGATAGTGTTCTAATTTTCGTGTCTAAATTCTTAAGATCATGTTCTTTTGGTTTTATGAGGTCATACTTAACCATAATCACCTCTCTTAATTGACGTAAAATTATAGAATGCTTCCAATTAACTTTCAGAAACTTACGCAAATTTGCTAGGGTCAAGTCTTTATATTTCAAGATATCCCAAACTTTCAAATACTTTATAAGAGGATATTTTGTTAGGTTAAATGGTGAGTTATCTAACATTATGTTAGGATTTAGATGAAGTGGTTGAAATAGATGAAAGATCTTGTCTAGATTAAACATTTTTATTAATTCCTGAAAAGCTTTGATCTTTTGTTTAAGAAAGTTAGAGATTTTAATGGTGCTCATAATATCTAAAGAAATAAATGGAATGGCCTCTGGGTTTATGTTTTTAGATAAAATGTATTGATACCATAGCTTAACCCAAGACGGGGACTGAATATATTTAATATTATTTATTTTAGAAATGGTCCATAGCTTGTTTGCTGAAACAATTAAATAATAAAGATAAAAATTTGGTAGTCCCAAACCGCCTTTATCTTTAAAAATTGACAATCTAGAATAAGAGATCCTAACCGATTTAGGGAACCACAAAAATTTAGCTAACTCTTTATTAACTTTTTCAAAGAAGGATTTGGGAATTATCTGATCAGAAGAATTGAATTGATACAAAAATTTTGGAAGAATATTCATTTTGATTATTGCAGCTTTTGATAGAAGTGATAGATTTTTAATGTTCCCACCTACTCATGTCAGACAATATTGATAACCAAACTTTATTCATGTTGTTTTGAAAAGAAGAATGGTTGTTGTGTTCCATATTAATACCCAAATATTTCACACCAAAAGTAATTTGGGTTTGTGAATCAGAGAACAAGTAAGATTTATGAACCATATGATTTAAAGGAAAAATATGAGTTTTTAAAGGATTTATAAGATAGTTCAAAGCAAGAGAAAATTGTTCAATAGAATTTGTTATTTTACTAAGGTCTGTTATAGGAGTTTGGAAATATAAAACTAGATCATCAGCAAAAGCAGAGAAAATATTTTAGTATTGAGAATCCTAGGAATCCTATGAAACGTGTTTTGAGTAATATATAATAGCAATGGTTCTAAATATATATTAAAAAGAAAAGGAGACAAAGGGCAGCCCTGTCTCGTACCTCTGGTAATCATTATAGGGGAAGATGTGTAGCCATTAATATAAAGTCTGGTAAACATTTCCTTATATAAAGTTTTTAATAAGTTTATAAAAGATATGGGGAAATTGAAGCATGACATAGTCTGAAATAGAAAATCCCAACACACTCTATCAAAAGCATTTGATGCATCAAGAATCAATGCGTACATTGGGTTAATATCATTTTTTGTGAGATGAATAATAGATTCCAAAGTCAGGGTGTTATCCCATACATGTCTGTGAGACATAAACCCTGTTTGGTCTGGGGATATAATTGAGGGTAGAACCTGTTTCAATCTATTGGCCAAAATAGATGATACAATCTTTATGTCTAAATTAATTAAAGAAATGGGCCTATAAATACAAAGGATTGTTTTCTCTTTATTATTTTTCAAAATTAATATAGTTTTAGAGGTGTTCCAATGAAGATCCATTATGTCATTAATTTTTATGTAATTGTACACTTTAAAGAGAAAAGGAACAATTACAGACTTAAAGGATTTGAAGAATTCTGGTGTAAAACCATCAGGACCAGGAGATTTACCAGATTTAAGTCTATCAATTGATTCAGAAATCTCTTGAAGAGTTAGAGGAGCAGAAAGTAAACTTTGCTGATTTTCATTTAACTTGGGGAATTTTAAAGAGCTTATAAAGCTATTTATATGATTATTAACCGTAGAATTGGATGGTTTAGAATATAGCTCTGTATAAAGTAGTGTAAAAAGATGTAAAATTTCCTTGTCTGTGTTATAGAGTTTATTTTTATACAGTACAGATGAAATTTTAGGCGTATCAAAATTGTTTTAAATTATTCTAGCCAAGGTTCTGGAAGGTACTTGAGCCCATTCTGAATACGTAACTAATAATCTTTGATCTAATATTGAGAGATTGTTTTGATGAAGTAAAATCAGTTCTTTTTGACAGTCTATAATTTGCTTTTCAAAAGCAGGATCTTGATTAAGTCTATATTGATTTTCAAGAGATTGAATTTTAAAATTTAGAAATTTTTCATTCTTATTAAAATGCTTTTTAAGATATGCGGACTTACCAATAAACATTCCTCTTAACCTCGCCTTACAAGCAGCCCATTGAATATCGTAAGGAATGTCTGTTAAGTCTAGTTCGTTTTCCATATCCTGAATTGTTTCTGTACACCATTTGCATATATCTTTGTTTAAGAGTAAGTTGTTGTTCATTGTCCAATTGTTTTGTTTAACAATATTATCAGCATTATAAGTAATGTTTAACTTTAGTAAAATTCTAGAGTGATCCGAAAAAAATCTAGGATCTATACTAAAATCCAATAAATATTTTGAAATAGTACTAGAAATCAGAAAAAAAAATCTAATCTAGACCATGAACGATAACATTTTGAGTAATATGTGTAAATATCTTTCTTGTTTGAGAGCTCTATAAGATGTAATGGATCTATTAAATTATATTCCAAAATTAAATCTTCGAGAGCAAGAGATGCCTGTTGACTATAAGAAGTGGAACAACTAGTGCGATCAATTTCTGGGTTTATTACTGCATTCCAGTCCCCTCCTACTATTATATAATGATCTTTATAAGAAGTGAGTATATTATATATTTGTAAAATAAAAAAATGTTGTTGACTACAAGGACCATATAAATTTAGTACCAAAAGGGGTTTATCAAGATTATGAATAGTAGCAGTAAAAAGGCACCATCTACCCTCATTGTCATGTTTCTCATCAATAATATTCCCTAGAAATTTTTGTTTAATAATTATAGCCACTCCCCTAGAATTAGAAGTATCCCTAGAAGCTACTATCTTTTTGATCCATTTTTTTGTTTTTCTCTTTGTCCCAATCATCCCGGGGAATATGTGTCTCTTGAATAAAACATATATTGGCTTGTGATTTAAATATCAGATGAAATAATAAAGATTTCTTGGCTTTATTTTGGATTCCTCTTATATTCCAAGAATCAACTATTAAGTAATTTGTTATGAATATAATGGAAGATTGATATTAATTTGATGAAAATATAGTGTACTACCCTGAAAATAATTGAAATAATCTAAAAAAAAATCTATTCTAATCCTGGTAAAATGATAACTCTCAGTTAAAAAAAACATCAGAATAATAATAATTTTAAACTTACACACTTCCTTCTTCCCTACCCTAGTGCCTACCCACCATACCCCAACTACAGAAGGAAGATAAAAAAAACAAAATAGGATTAATACTTTTGGTTACCAAAAACTTCATAATAGCAGAATAAACTTTAAGTAAAGTCCTAAAAAGGACTAAAACCATGTTAATAAAACTAAACATATTTACACATCTGACAAAACTCAAGATGCCCAACATACTCAATCCCTGTTCAGTATATAATCACAGGCTCCTATACAGCAGATAGTTATTATATTGAAGTGATTTTCCTCATGTATTTACTATTATAATATAAATGTACAAGGAAAAAAAAAATATATATATATATATATTTAAGAAATAGTATACTCTAATAAATCAAAACAAATAATAAATCTAGTGCATGTAAATCAGCCTAACATCATGTCATATAGCCTGCATCATAAAGCTAGAATAAGCATATAGTATGCAACTTGCCATATGATTTACAATAATTATAAAATTATAAGTTTACTTAACCAGTATGTAGCTTAACTAATTAACTAAAATTTTCATGTACAATCCAATATAGGGCTCAAATATAAAATATTACTAATCATAGTAAGGTTCCCATCAATACAAATTAAACAACAATCATCAACATAAAAGTACACTACACCCCACTCAGTTATGCTTAACATCAATACAACTAAACATTTTATCATAATATATACTAAAAATTAAACATAACATCCCAATAAACAGCCTACACTAAGTAATCTTTCATTCAAATTTAAATATAATGTATATTAATATGTTAACATGGAATTTCCTGATACCTGTAATATACATACAAAAAACTGACATTCATAAAATTTTGACAAATCAACTAAAATACTTTCAACCATATAGACAGTAAGGCAAGAATAACATTAAATAGCGCAACTAATAATTGAAATAGAGACATCACCGTAAAAATCTCCTAGTTTAGTAACTAACTGTCTAACTTAACATAAAGATAATGTTTCTAATTATAATAAGATAATATAAGTCTAATGACTTAATCTACGAGATAAAAGAACACACTATCTCCAAAGCATCAAATCATGTTGTTTTTATAGCATTTACAATATTACTTCAGACGCTGAAGAAACTAATAACAAAAATAACAACCATGAAGTCACCTTCTTATGTCCGATGGTAACATCATTTCCCCCTATATGCCGATACTCACATGAGCCTTTCACTAAATAACTAATTGTACACACGGCTCCTGACAAAAGCTCACTTGCGATCAGCGTATCTGCTTCGAAGCTATTCCTTTGACTTGAACCAAAAAACATGTCTGTACTGATTCTGTAGGAAACCTGGCAGATATATGATTATTGAGACTTACTGTTCCAATGAGAAAGTTGCCACAATACTTTTGACAATCAAAATAAAATGAAGGATTAAACACCAATGATGACATTTAGGAACCAGAGTGGTTTGGTGAACTGGAATATTCAAGAACTGTTTAGGGGTCTAGGACAGTTGTCTTCCTAACTCCTATAGCTGTAATACCATTTGGAGACACTTGGATGGCATACTCTGTATCAGTTAAAGGTGATGCTGTACTTACTGAGGGATGTGGGAATGCATATGCTAAGGCATGCAGTGGGGAAGATAGTATAAGTACTGTGCAAAAAATAATTAAAACTGCAGTGCAGATAGAAAACTCACCAAGAAAGTGTTGCATATTCTGTACTAATCTAGAATAATATGACAGAACTAAGCATTTACTGTTCCACTAAGCATACAGATTGCAGCATTTGAGCAGTACAGATAATGTAGCAGTCTGTTTAGGTAGCAGTGACTAAATGGCATTGTAGCAAACAGCATAATACATATGTTGGTAAGCATGGCACTGCCGACAGACGTAGTTTGCAGAAAGTGGAATACTTGGTATCTGAATGGCTTAAGTAAGACTGGGATGCGAAAGCTTCAAAAGAAAAAGAATGACAAAGGCAATGTTCTGGTAACGCTAACAAACTAATTAAACATTGGACATACAAAGTGTTGATTTGCAGTATTAAAGTATAACTGTCGAGTTCCAAAAGTGTTGACTCAAGACAGTATAAGTTCATTAAAAAAAAACAATAAAAAAAAACATAAAAAAAAAACAAAAAAAAAATGTTGTAGTCAATACCAAAGTTACAGAAAAATTAAAGGGCATCATCTGTTATGCATAAAATGATAATGGCTGAATCAATAAAACTGACTGAATATCTGGCATGAGTTAAGATGACAGACTACATTCTTCAGTGTTCGGAATGGTCTCCACTTTGAAATTTCACCAAATAGGCTTTTTCTGAGTGAAACGCATTGTGGAAGGCTTGTAACCTGAAATAATAGATACTTTTGTTTTCAGCTCTCAGTTTAGAGAAAGTTCTATATATATAAACAATGAGCGTTACCGCTCCATTCCTGTGTGCGAAGTATCATTACTTCCACATTTACATCGATACCTGCTAGAGCCTTGATAAGACATTCGCAGTACGCAAGGCTCCTGACAACACTTGGTCCACATTGCGAGTGAAGAAGACTATTATAATGAATAGCAGACACTAAATAAATGGTACTTTCTTTAGTTTCAGCCACAGGAACACTGACAACAGCCTTGAAGTGAGGAGTCATAATCTTTTTTCTGATGCCAAGACACAGTGCAATCATGTATCAGATAACTGGAATTCACTAAAGTTTCATTGTACAGATGCACGGAAGGGTTCATTGTTTATTTTAAGACATTGACATCATCCTGAAGTCTTGAAGACCCAGAGAGGGTGCGTGCATAATCCGGAGATGTGGCTGAGAAGAAACTGAATATTTTGGCAACTCTGTAATGTCTCGAGGCCCTGAAGATTTCCCTCCAATCTGTTTTTGAAACTGTTGTAGTTAAAAGCAATGGCACTATATAATACATTTTATGCTACTACCTCGCATATACTGTTACCTTAAAGATTGTGGAAATAATAATATTCTATGATGGTGACAGCACTAAATGACCATAAAAGCGAATCGAACATAATAAGAAACTAGCTTAATTAATCTATTTTATAAAAGCAGTCATCAATCAAATAAATATTAAGAGAACAAGTTAATAAATGAAAGCATACTGACTGATACAAAACAGCAATTACAGCTGATTAGGCAATGTAATATTATGACACTGATTCAGGAAGCGTCTTGAATACTTTAAGGAATGTGTCTTTGGCTTCTTTAGGTTCTGTGACAATAAATCTTCTGTCATTATAACTAAAAGACAGAGTGTTAGGATAGCTCATACGAAACCTTATTCCTCTTTTAATGAGATCTGCACAATATGGTGAAAGTTTTTGTCTGTTCATTTTTATTTGTGGAGGTAAACCCTGTGAAAATGACAGTTTATGATTATTCCAGACAAATTGTTTTTTGCTTTTAGCTACTTCTAGAATATGATGAGTATCTTGAAAGTTTAGTAATTTAGTGTATATGATCCGAGGAGAGGTGGAATCCTGACTGGCACGCAAGGCTCTGTGCGCTTTCTATAATTACAGTTTTTGAAGTTGCCTCACAGTTTAGTAATGCCTCAAAGATCTGCTTAGTCACTGATAATAAATTTTGATTCTCATAAGATTCTGGTAATCCTCTAATAATGATATTATTTCTGCGGCTCCTAGCTTCTAAGTCCAGTAGTTTAGCTTGAATTTCTGTAATAAGCTTATCTTTAGCTTTTATATCTCTTTCCACTGAGTCTGCTCTTATTTCTAAGGCTATATTTTTACTTTCAATAATGTCCATTCTTTCACTTATTTGTTTTAAAGTTTTACCAAAATCAGTAAATTGTTCAGAGAAACTTTGTATAGCACTTTGAATAGGTTGTAATGCCATTTTTAGTTCATCTAAATGAAAATTAGAGTCATTTATGTCTTTAGTACTTACTTTAATAATCTCAGAAGATTGTTTAGTGGTTCTTAGTCTTTTTGAACTAGTATCCTTCTCAGGTGAAAGCATAGAAGAGAATTTGGCCTTGGTTGTCTGCGTCTCCATGGAGTCAGATTTGCCAGCCATGCCCAGAGTAGAGGTGTGAAGTCAGGATAGCTGATTCTGAGATGAGCCTTCAATCTGCACGTGCCCAAAAACTGTTGAAGCCAAAACTGTTCTGAGGTAAAATAATTCCAAAGCTGAATTTTCCAAAAAAATAAATAATCCTAGTACGTAGAAATAATCTCAGAGGAGCTTTTTGTAAAAAAAACTGAGGAAAAATATCATTCCAAAGTTGTAAAAAAAAGCCGGATGTTACATAACAGTGAGGAGCTCAGTGAATAGGGACTAGTCTAGCCGGCAGCCATCTTGGAATCCTTCAGCAAACAATTTAAGTGTCTGAATAGTACCCACCCATAGCAACATGATGTCACCTACAAAACCCTTATTAAATATTAAGTCACAATCTTTAAAGCCATTTAATTCAGAATCAAAAATATAAAGCTCTTCCCATTTTGCTAATACAATATTAGTGTAGCTATTAGCTAATTGGGTCCCCATAGCTACACCTAAAATCTGATGATATATATTTCCATTAAATGTAAAGACATTATTATCCAGAACCAGTTCAACAGAGAACATATAACTGATATTTTATTAGCTGTATAGTTACTATACTTAACCAAAAACTTCCTTACATACTGTATCCCTGTACGTTGAACATCCAGGTTGCCCATTCATTTGTCGCTTGCCCAAAATTCATAATAATCTATTTAATCCCCCTATGAGACCTATTGTCTCAGTGGGACAGTGGGTGATTACAGTCATATCTAAGTATTTAGCCCAACAGCTTAAACCCTTGCTAAGTTATAGTAAGGGCTTTAAGAAGGACATATGTGATTTTTTTAGAATCATTAGGTGCCTTTCTGGTCAGTAAGGATGTAGCAAAAAACCTTTTTGTGACAATGGACATAAACTCTTTATTCACTGTGATTCCCAATAATTTCCAGTGTGGACTCAGAAATGAGTGATAGCATGGGCCCTGAAGTGGGGCAAGTCCAGGAGTGCGATATTATGGTCTTCAATGTTGAGATCTTTGAATATTAAGGTCTCAAGCTTTTGATTTTCAACATTTTGTGTTTCAACATTTTGAAAGTAAACCAATACATATACATAAATATACATGCATGTGACATTGATCTATGGCACATTTCATGTACAAGAGCAGTCTCACAGTTAATCTACATTTCATCAAAACCACAACTGTCTGATTTACATTTTACAGAAAAGTGTGTAAGGCTATAGAAAATCAATGCTGGTGTGATTTTAGATTATAGGGATTACAATACAAATTAGTGCCAATCAGTATTTGTACAATGCTAATGCCCACTGTTGTGTCATTTCACTATCTCTAGAACTTTGTGTTTGTGTGCCAGCTTTGACTCCTCTCTGTTTAATTTCTCCACATTTTTTGAATCTTAATACCATGACGAGAATGGACCCCATTCCTAAGGCAGGATATGATTAACGTTCATGAAATTAGTGTTGTTTCAATCACTGATGTTAGTCAAATGTGCTCTTTGCAGTGACTCTCTATGTGAGCTGCTCTGTTTTCTCTAAGGCGGTGTAACCGTGGAGTTAGTACACTTAAATGGGGGGGGGGGGTACAGGGGCGGGGTTTGTTCCCCAGCAAAAAACACACACAAAAAATGAAGTCAGGCTTGTAGGCTAACTTCTTTTTTGCAGTGGAGCAAAAAAAAGGAAGTTAGGCTTGTAGGCATTGCATAAATGACTGCACAGCATTCCTTAGGAGAATGAGTGTAGCGATAGGGCTTTGAGGCGGTTTAGATCTTCTCCAAGGTTTTATCTGATATAATAGGGAACACAATATCATAAGTAACACAGCACTATCAGCTAACATAGTTATGTCCTTTTTTATGGTATGTCCCACAGTATCATATTCTTGACCTGTCCCACTTGTAATATAATCTTTACTGGCATACCAGAGTTAACGTCATTGTTTTGTACACACCTATACAGTCTCATTTTTGACATCTCAGAAGATAGCAGCCCTAGCTATGGAATGCAGAGTCATAGTGCAATGTATGTGCAAAAAGGAAAACTAAATGAAAATTAGTAAACTAGAGAAGCTCAGAAATGTTAAACGTGAGTTAGATGGCTGAAAAAATGTGACAGCTAGTTGCTCAGAGAATGACTAGGAATGGCAGAGTTCAGAAAAATTCTAGAATAACTACATTATGTGAAAGAAAACAACAGTAGGAAGAAAGAGTCAATGGGCATTAGAACATTTACCAGGAAGGGAAAATGAAATTGCAGGGATAAGTAAAGGAAAAGAAAAGTAAGACTGAGCCAATGAAAGAAAACAAAGATAGGGTTGGAAGAGTGGCCTAATGGTTAAGGTGTTTGTCTTACAAACACAAGGTACAGGGTTTGAGGCTCACAAGGAATAATTGGCTAGGCTTAAAATGGCTCACAAGGGCAGTTAGCCTAGTACTAATCTATGAACCTATGAACCTATAAGAGACAGAGACACAAGGGAATGATAAGGCTGGAGGCGTTGAATCTGTGAGATGGCTGTTACATTTCTGCCATTAGAACAAGCTGTCTCCTTCTCACATAGACTGTGGGCATAACATAGTGATAGGTATCTCTGATGTCGCACTGAAACACAAAGCTTTGTCAAAAAACATAACAGATGCTGTTATTTTCAAATACTAGAGCATTTAGTGAAACATTTTGTATCCATTACCTTTGCATCATATTGCTTCCAGTTGCTATCTGCATGAAAATACCATAACCATGCATCACCTCCATCTTTACTTGGAAATGTCTTCCGCTGGACTTTTAACGTCTTCCCACGAACCCGCATGTTGATAAAATCAATGCAGACTGCTCTGTAACATGTGTACAGTAGAAGTTTAGTTCATCTTTTTTAATTACATTGAATACTAAAGTACAAGCTTTAAAAGAATTTATCATTTATTTACATATCTATTAACTAGGTCAGAGGAACCTTTTCTATCATGATCCTAACTAAAGCCAAAATTAATAATATAATATAGTAAAATTAAAGTCCTGTAAGTTATTCTGTTCATATAGTCATATATAGTAAAGTCATTATTTTCAATAAAATATTAAAAGTCAAGAATCGGGTTTATAAGTTTATGATGTGTATGTTAGACACAATATAGCATATTTAGCTAATAGGACAAAACCAAAATCCACATTCAGTTTTAAAATTTAATCCAAACAAATCACTAGTCAATAAACATTTAAAGCAGTTCAGCGAGTTAATATAGAAAGCCCAATACCTCCTTAAAGCACAGATAAATGGACTTAGATAAAGACAAGATAAAAAAGGGAGCCGAAATAAATACACAAAGGAAATGGTCTCCTAATCAATGACGGAAACAATCTGAGAATGGGGAAGTTAGCGGGAGGACACAAAGTACAGGGTTAGAGGTAAAACAGAGAAGACAAAGCCTAAATCAGTTGCAACCATAACATATAATCAAAATGTAACACAAATCACATTAGGTTAACTGTCACCAGTATTCCTGTAATAAACACAGATCTACAGCCCTTAGAATAAATAGAGTATAGTATAATTAAAATGCCAACTAATTAAAGGCCGTAACATGGTTTAAAGGGTTGCATTAAGTAAGAGTTCATCCTCCTTAAGGTAATTATTAAAGAGGTCTACAAGCTAGGCGCAGCCAGAGAGAAAACTCATTCACTTGAGTGTGATACTTCAGCCTTTAGAACTTATGTGCTGACCTCATCTGTTGAAGAAATGCGAGAAATATAACAAAAACATGTAATAACAACTGAACTATAACAATCATTACTGTACTGACCAAAATGTATTGCCAAAAAACATGAAGTGCTACAAACCTGTACCCGTACTTACTAGGTACCACAGAAGGAAGGTCTGATAATTTCCCGCACAACTCACTGGATAAACTTATTATATGTAGAAAATTGGCTTATAGTACAGTATTGATAATTTAACAATTAAATAATTGACAAACCGACAGGAAATCTACTGAAAGTCAACTGGCGATGTGTGCTGCTGTATTTGTGAGGTGTTTGCATTGGACATATTCATCATTCCAGTGTCCCTCACTATGTACTACAGTGGCTTAAGATAGTAGCTCACTCTGAGTCTGGGATAATTTAATGACCTACACAGTCACTTACTTGCTATTTCATGAGAATTATTTCCCCAAATTATGTTTTCTTTGAAACAAACAGTATGTGAATATTTTTTACTCAAAACATTCTGACTTGTAGAGGTCTGAACATGTCACAATCTTTGGGTAGGGAGCTGACTTTAAATTAAGTAATCAAGCAGCATTTCATGATGGAAAAACTAGTTGTGTTTTACGTAGTACGGTTAAAAACCTACTTCCTTTTTACCATATTTTCTATATCTTTTCTGTGCAGACCCTGTAGAAATGTGATAGGTAAAGGTATCTTACTGCTTAGGCTAGAATATTGCCTCCCAATAACTGCTGCAACTTCTGAAAGAAATATATCCACCATGCAATCCATTTCAAATGACATTTGCAGATTAATTACCAAGAAATGAACACCACTGCAAAACCATTGAAAAAGCTAACTGTCTATCTATGAAACAACGTGTTGACTTTCTACTTGCTTTTCAACTGTTTAAACTTCTCAAGAATGACAACTTCCCTCCTCTAACTTGCAGACTATTCAGAGATGCAGGAACATACTACCTTAGACATCCTAACCACTCATGTCTTCTCCTCTAACCACCTCCCAACTGTGCTTCACTACACAGACCATGCTTCTTTCTCCACTCCTTGGTCCCAAAGTATGGGAATCTCCCTCTCTCCCTTACTCCACTTTTCGTTCACATATAAAAGAATATTGCAAAACCCCAGGGAAATGGAACTGCTATCTCTCTGTCATACAACGTAACTTCTTCATTTCCTTCTTTGGTCTATGCACCTTGTTCTGACTCTCTTTTGATGGTGATTCTTTCAGCATACCGACTCTGATGCCACTCTGTACTTAATGCATCTAGGCATCTTGTTTAGTCAGTCTGATTATAATCTCATTTAGTGCTATTGCCTTTATACTCTGAAGCCAACTATAATATTTACTTTCTATTTAATATATGCATATATTGCATTTTGTCATTCTCTCTGTATATAATGTTATGCATTTTTCACAGGCAGAGACTAAATGGGTTGGCTGGGATCAGTGTTCTACCCAGGTTAACAAATTCAAAATAAAATAAAACAAAAATGTGATGTTTAGAAAGTTGGTCTTACTGAATTGTTGACTTCCCCTACAGTCACTTACTGTAACAACAGCATTCACAGGTGACACCAACTGCCTCGGCAAAAGAAAACAGTGTACTGCCTATGAACACTGTACATTAGCCTGCGCTATAAAATGGGAGGAAATTTAGCATGAAGTACGAGACCCTTGCCCTTTTATCTGTCTATTTATAAAGCTTTGAGTAATTCCATATTTAAGTTCACTACTTTTAGATGAAACACAAACATCAGCCATGTACTGTGTCCAGAGTGAAGAGGTTACTCTGAATACATCGTTTTATCTACTGACATTAACGATGATGCTGTGCATTATACATGGGTAAGCACTATGTGGCAGTTGTGTTTCCACATGTTGAGCATAATGACACATCTGTAGCATTTTTAACTGAAATGTTGTGGACATGCTTTCTTTTGCATTTGTTGTGGCAGTGAACATTTTCGGTGACTGTGGGAATGTGTCTTTCCCTAGTATTGTCTGTACAACTCTCTGATTCATGACTGTCATTTTCTTAACATAGCTGGCAGTGTTGTGTTCATTGTCACTCAGTCAAAGACATTCCTTTTCAATACAGTACTGATTAATTCAAAATAAGTGACTTTGGCAGGTAAATGTCCCTCTGTCTCCCATTGTCAGATACTTGCAAAAAGAAAAACATCCTTTCTTCTCCTTTGTGCATCTTTATGTATCATCCCTGCAAAAAGAAAATGGCACATCACCATACAGTGCTGCATCCATTGTCATCCCCATTATGTTTCTACTGTGTGACAACCACAAAACAAATTTACAATATGAATTTGTAGGGATGGTTTCTTTGAATCACAGATGTGTTTTCACTCATTGGAGCCTAAAAACAGCATTTACAATGGATATAAAAATTGTATACATCCCTGTTAAAATGCCAGGTTTTTGTGATATAAAAAAATTAGACCACAATAAATTATTTCAAAACTTTTCTCAGCTTTAACGTGACCTATAACCTGTACAATTCAATTGAAAAACAAACAAATCTTCTAGGGGAAAAAATATAAAAAATAAAAAATGCACAATATGCTGGTTGCAAGTGTGCACACCCTTAAACTAATACTTTGTTGTGTGTGCACACCCTTAAACTAATACTTTGTTGAAGCACCTTTTGATTTAATTACAGCATTAAGCCTTCTTGGGAAGGAGCCCATCAGCATGGCACATCTTGACTTGGCAATGTTTGCCCACTCTTCCTTCCAAAAGTGCTCCAAATCTGTCAGATTATGAGGGCATCTCTTGTGCACAGCCCTCTTTAGGTCACGCCCCAGATTTTCTATTGGATTAAGGTCTGGACTCTGGCTGGGCCATTCCAAAACTTTAATTTTCTTCTGGTGAAGCCATTCTTTTGTTGATTTGGATGTATGCTTGGGGTGCTTGGGGTCATTGTCGTGTTAAAAGGTAAAATTCCTCTTTATCTTCAGTTTTCTAACAGACGCCTGAAGGTTTTGGGCCAAAAGTGATTGGTATTTGGGACAGTTCATAATTTCCTCTACCTTGACTAAAGCTCCAGTTCCAGCTGAAGAAAAGCAACCCAAAGCATGATACTGCACCACTATGCTTCACCGTGGAGATGGTGTTCTTTTGATGATGCAAAGTGTTGTTTTTGCGCCAAGCATACCTTTTGGAATTGTGGCCAAAAAGTTCAACATTGGTCTCATCAGACCATAACAAATTTTTCCACATGCTTTTGGGAGATTTGATGTATTGTTTTGCAAATTTTAGCCGGGCCTCGATATTTTTCTGTGTAAGAAAAGGCTTCCATTTTGCAACTCTTCTCCATAGACCAGACATATGGTGAATACGGGAGATTGTTGTCACATGTAGTACACAACCAGTACTTGCCAGAAATTCCTGCAGCTCCTTCAGTGTTGCTGTAGGTCTCTTGGCAGCCTCCTTGACCAGTTTTCATCTTGTCTTTTCATCAATTGTGGAGGGACATCCAGTTCTTTGCTACGTCACTGTTGGCCCATATTTTCTCCACTTTTTGATGACTGTCTACACTGTGTTCCATGGTATATCCAATTCTGTGGAAATTTATTTGTACCTTTCTCCTGACTGATACTTTTCAAAAATTAGATCCCTTTGATGCTTTGTAAGCTCTCTGCGAACCATGGCTTTTGCTGTAGCAAGCAACTGAGTAAATGTCAGGAAAATCTTACTAGAATAGCTGAACTTTATTTAGGGTTAATCAGAGTCTCTTTAATTGATGGCAGGTATGTACCCAAGAAGACTGAATGCTGTAATTAAATCAAAAGGTGCTTCAACAAAGTATTAGTTTAAGGGTGTGCACACTTATGCAACCAGCTTATTGTACGTTTTTTTATTTTTTATATTTTCCCCCTAACAGATTTGTTTCTTTTTCAATTGAATTGTACAAGTTATAGGTCACATTAAAGGTGGCAAAAGTTTTGAAATGATTTATTGTGGTCTCATTTTTTATATCACAAAAACCTGGAATTTTAACAGGGGTATGCACACTTTTTATATCCATTGTAAGTTCTACAAGGCATTCCAGTTGGATTCCACATTTTAGTGTATTTTAATTATTGCTTTAACTTAATACCATCAGTTAGCAATTACTTCTAATTTGGATCCAGATTTTTCAACATAGCCTTCATGTACAGCCTGCATTATTTGGGAGATTGGCTTGCTTGAAAAGGGAGGCACAAACATTTATGTATGTCCACTTACAGGTGTATATGACTAAGCATCTTATGGTTCACATGATCACTTTCATACTATTCTTCCTCTGTTCCTTTGCTTCTATATTTGTGTGGGTTTCCTTCTGCCTTTGGTATGGCATTCAGATAGTAAATTCTCTTTTAATCGGCTAATTCTGCAATTGTTCCAAAGTCCCCTCATTGGTTTCAGTTCATATTGGAAACCTAGGGCAAATGTCACAAAATCTAAGATCGTTTGCCATGTACAATTGGATATTTAGTTTTTCAATGTTCTATTCCCTCCTCTTGTACAATTTAGACATGTCTTCAGAGTGCCTATAACATTAACAGCTGTCATTACTCACGTGCAGGAACTACCTTTTTTTTGCTGTAACTGACACTTTAAAAGGACAGGACCAGATGTAAATATTGCCACTACTAATGTTGGCAAAAATGAATAAGTAGCTTCATAGCTTTGCAGTCCCAGTATTTACACTTTGAAATTACTAGACACACATTCATTTGAATTATCTTGTAAATGGAATATCTTCTCATATCAAATTGGAGGCTGGGTATTATTTGTGGTTGTATATACTATAGGCTGCCCTAAAACAAATAAATCAGTACTGTAGGTTTTAAAACCCAAGCATTCCTGGAGTATCAGATTACAAACTTTAGTTTCCTTACATTGGACATATTATGAGACATGAAAGATAATTCAAAATCACATTATGCTTGACAAGGTCAAAGTAAAATCAGAAGGCCCATAATGCCAGAGTACAACAACTACAGTGATGGATCCCCTGCTGTTAGTAATTAGTCATCACAATGAAGACAGAACACAGCTCAGGACATCTGTCTATGGAGTCACCACATGGTGGCATGGCACAACAACAATATTCTTTGTGTCAATATAAGGTATTACCCTAGTAATAGTAAATGCCACTGTAGAGAATGCGAGAAAAATATGACATTAATAAATGCTGACTCATTTTTGTTTAATTTCTGAGATCAGGATTTGGATTTATTTCGCATTCATTAGTAAAAAAACATTTTGGCATGGCACTGTATTCTTCAGGGGCTAAGACATCTGACTGTCCCATATCAGTTCTTCTACAACTTATATTTAAAAAGTACTTTTTACTGTAAAAGTCAACAGAAAGACCTGCTGGACATGCAGCTGTGAGCTTTTACACAACATCTTGTTGAAAAGTGGCACAAAAATACATTCAAGATGTCCTCAGAATAAAAAAAATATTTTTCCAAAGAATGACTTGACGATGGCTTGGAATATTAACAAATGCTGCTAGAATTATGGCACTTTATTTCCATTACTCACATCCTTACCCATATTTTGTGTTATAAATTTCCATCCCTTTGACTTCAGGCATTGAGTACTGGGCCTCTATGATCCAGTCGTTTTCAATGTTTGACCACTGCTGTCCTTTACAAAGTCGCCATTGGTAGTGTTTTCCAACTGGCTTCTTCCATTCTTGTGATCCTATAAGATGTATTCATACACACAGAAATACAATGAGATTGTTAGACAAAGGCAAGAAGTAAGCATCCAAAGATACTGCAGTTACAATGCAAGGTACTTATAAATCTATGACATACTTACAGGTGGTCACTGCACTGGTGGTAGAGCGGCTATAGTTTGAGGATTTAATGTTGCTGTGTGTTTCACCACAATGTACTGTATTTTGTATGCAGGTGGTATGCTTTTTGGGGTTTTCCTCTTTTCTCTACTACAGCATAACCATGAAGTTCATATATGTAATTTATTGGGGCAGAAGGGTTATATTTTTGTTTTTTTTTTTACTATTTTTCAACTTACCATTTTTGGCAAAAGGGGAGTCAAAAAGATGTGCTTTAATTGCATGTAAGTAAATTTAAACATACCCAATCACCATAGATAATCTCATAACAGCTCTGCATTATTCATGCAGAAATTACATCTCTTTGCTTTTTGATAGTTACTTTATTATATACTAGCCACAAATTAATGTCATGCTTTGCAGCTTACAATGATAGCCCCATATATAATATGCCACAGTCATTATTAGTGTTGGGCCGTTCAGTGATTACACCACAGTCATTATTAGTGATGGGCCCTTCAGTGATTACACCACAGTCATTATTAGTGCTGGGCCCTTCAGTGATTACACCACAGTCATTATTAGTGCTGGGCCCTTCAGTGATTATACCACAGTCATTATTAATGCTGGGCCCTTCAGTATTACACCACAGTCATTATTAGTGTACACCACAGTCATTATTAGTGTTGGGCCGTTCAGTGATTACACCACAGTCATTATTAGTGCTGGGCCCTTCAGTGATTACACCACAGTCATTATTAGTGCTGGGCCCTTCAGTGATTATACCACAGTCATTATTAGTGCTGGGCCCTTCAGTGATTACACCACAGTCATTATTAGTGCTGGGCCCTTCAGTGATTATACCACAGTCATTATTAGTGCTGGGCCCTTCAGTGATTATACCACAGTCATTATTAATGCTGGGTCCTTCAGTTGTTATATCAGAGTGCATTATTAGTGCTGGACCCTTCAGTAAGTGTACTGCAGTACATTATTAGTGCTGGGCCCTCCAGTGATTACACCACAGTCATTATTAGTGCTGGGCCCTTCAGTGATTATACCACAGCCATTATTAGTAATGGGTCCTTCAGTGATTATACTACAGTGCAGCATTAGTGCTGGGCCCTTCAGTGAGACAATGGCATTCATGCCTGAGACTCTGAGTACTGAATCAAGAAGACAGATCACAAATAAATTACTGGAAATCAGTGAATGACGTTGGTCTGTCTCACTAGATGCAAGGAAAAAAAAGACTTTATTATAGGGCTATATATGCCATTTTTATGGCAAAGCAATTAAAATAACTTTAACAAAAGAAGATGGAACAAAGTCATGAGTGGGATTCAGAAAAAGTTTGTTTAGCCGTAAGAGATACTTGAGAAAATGTCAAAGCTGAAATGGCTATTCATCATTTACTGGACAGCCAAATACTAAGTATAAGCGGCTTGAATACAGTGTGTGCTGTTTGTTTGTTGTCTGTGACCATTTACTTGATCCACAAATGGAGGGTGTGATGAGCCACATATTAGGCATGCCTGTATCACAACCCTGCATGCCAAGATTTTTGGTGTACAATACTGACTTTGTACAGTAAATATATGGAAACAAATTCAGTATTGCTGCTGCTGTAGCTATTGTTTGTAACAGTTATGGAATCTATGCAAGCTTACTTATTTATAGTACTGACCCTTACCAGGCTGTACACCAAGCTACCCTCATGGATGCTCCCTCCAGCTTGATCTTTGCACTACTTCAGATTGCTAAGATTGATGGCATTCACTGAGCTACTTTGGGGAGTAGCACAGTATATAAGGCTAGTTCAATAATTATTCATGAGGACCCCACTCAGAGCCCTCTTTTGAATCAAGATTTGGGGATATGTAGCGGTAGGTAGTTGTACATAAACTAATGCAAGGCTGCCCTTCAAAACTTTTGAATACCAGTTGATACGCTTAACTATGCCATTGTGAAGCACAGCATAATAGTATTTGTCTTTCAGGTAGTACCAAACTGACTAAGTGCCTGACAGTTTATGCCATAAGGTGAGCTGCCCTTACCATCCATTATAAATAGGTTAATTGGCAAGTATTAGGTGAGCTGGCCTTACCATCCATTATAAATAGGTTCATGGGCAAGTATTAGGTGAGCTGCCTTGCCCTTTCCATCCATTATAAATAGGTTCATTGGCAAGTTCATAGGTTCATAGGTAGGTACTAGGCTATCTGCCCAAGGGCATTTATAAGCCTAGCCAGAATGTGTTGGCTTTCGCCTCCCTTTTAAATTAGTTTCCTGGGCCTCTGTCTAGCAGGGCCACTGAAGTGATCCCAGGGGTAAATTTACGATTTCCCATCCACTCGTCAAGATTTCTTTTGAAGAGAGTCAGTGAGGGGCTTTGCCTGACATAAACTGGGATTCTATTCCAGAGCGAGGGAAGTCTCTGGGACAAGAATCTATTACTCCAGCATGTCCTGTTTATTGTTGCGCTGAGGTTTAATTCACTGGAGCATGTGGCTCTAAGAGATTTGGTTTTCTTGAGGTGGAGCAGGTCCATTAATTCTGGGTTGGACATGGCCTTATACGTCAGGCAGAGATCACCTCTGAGCAGGTGGTAAGCAACCGAGTAGACCTGGAGTTTCTTTAGTCGAGCTGCATAGGGCATCTCTTTGAGGCCCATGATCCTCTTGGTGAGGTACTTCTGTGGTCTTTCCAGCTGTTGCAGGTGTTGAGTAAGGTACATTCCAAATGGGGCATTGTACTTTATTATGGGCCTAATGAGTGATGAGTAGAGGGGCACAATGACCTCTCTTGATCTAGAGGTGAACCCTTTCGTGATTAGGTGGGCTACATTGAAGGAATTTCTAACCACTTTGGCAATGTGATTATCAAAGGAGAGGTTGCTATCTACCTGGGTCCCCAAGTCCCTAATTACATCTTCTGTACTTAGTGGATTACCACCTATGTGATAATTCATGAGCACTTTGTTTTTCCCAAAGGGGATGACTATGCATTTTTTGGCATTCAGCTTGAGGCCATGGTTCTGACACCAGGTATCTGTCTCTGTAAGACCCTTCTAGAGGATGTCTATGTCAGTCAGAGAGTTGATTATGGCCCCCAGTTTGCAGTCATCTGCTAACTTGGTCAGCCATAATCCTCCCATGCTTGCCTGTACCTCAGAGAAGTATATACCGAACATGAGGGGTCCCAGGACCGAGCCCTGTGGGATGCCACTTGTAACTGGTTTAGAGTCAGACATGGCACCCGCAACTCTGACCATGTGTGTTCTATCCGTGAGCCAGTTGGCAACCCATCTCGTGACATAAGGGTTAATGTTCAAGCTGGTGAGCTTATCTATGATGCCAGAGTGGGAAATGGTGTCGAAGGCCTTAGCAAGGTCCAGGTAGGCTGTGTGGACTACCTTTCCTTCATCTATGGCCTTGGTAACTGTTTCAAAGAAGTCAACTAGGTTTAGGAGGGAGGATCTGCCTTTAACAAAGATGAATTGGGTAGGGTCCAGTGTCTGCAGGTTCCCAATGTCTCTGTTTATGAGTTCCATGATGATTTGCTCCATAGCTTTTCAGACCAGGCTAGTCAGGCTTATAGGGCGATTGTTCCCAGGTTCTGTTGTGGCACCACTTTTGTGGAGCGGGATGACTGTTGCTGTATGCCATTCTTTGGGTACATAGCCTGTGGTAAGGCTGAGTTTGAATAGTGAATTTAGGTGAGGGTTTAGTTCCTTTTGGAGCTCGTTTAAGATGCAGCCTGGGATACCATCCGGTCCCATTGATGCTGTGTTTTTAGCTTTGGAGAGGGCTGTTTTTACCTGCGTGTCTGTGATGTCTGGGGCTCTGCATTCGTCTGGGATGGACACGGGCACTTTTGGGGATGGGGGGGGGGGTGAAGTCTGCACTGAACCTGTCAGCCAGGATGTTGGCAATGTCAGTTGGTTCAGTGTATTTTTTGCCATTTTCCACTAGCTCAGAGCATATCTAAGAGTTGCCACCTAGATTCTTGACATAGCTAAAGAAGGCCTTGTGGTTATCTTTAGAGTCTTTGGCAATTTTTCTTTCGAAACTGGCCTTGGATGATTTTATGAGGGATTGTAGTTTTTTGCTAATATTGATCAGTGATGCCTTTCCTTTTTGGGATTTTGCTCTATCATGTAGTAGTTTCCTCCTTCTGTTGTATAGCTTATTTATGGCCGGGAACCACCACACTGGTTTCCTCTTTTTAGAGGAGTGAGTCTTGGTTTTACTTGGGATGACTCGATCCATGCATTCCTGTAGATGCTCATAGAATGCATTTGTAAAGGATTCTGTGGTTTGGGCAGCATTATCCTTTAGCAAGGGGGCTTTGAAACTTTCCACCTCGGTCTTGAGAAGTGTGAATTTGGCTTTTGAAAAGTTTTTCACAGTGGTTTCCTTGACTGGGGGTGGGGTCGGGATGTGTATGTCCAGTGTGATTAGTTTATGATCTGATCTTAAAAGCAAGGGGTTTACCTCTGGTGTGGAGCACTGATCCCCCATGTTAGTGATGATCAGCTCCAATATGTTGTCACCTCTTGTGGGCATGGTGACCAGCTGTTCCAGGGCGTTTGAGTTTATAAACTCTAGGAAGCGTTGGGCAAAGGAGTTTGTACTTCAGTAGTTATCCCAGTCAATGTTTGGGTAGTTGAAATCTCCCGATATCATGGTGTTAGGTAGGACCTTTATATTTTCCAATGTTCTCAGGAATGCAGAGTGGGGGTCCTGAGAAAAGGTAGGTGATCTGTAGCAAGCTACAATCTGAAAAGCAGCTTTGCACACTGTTAGTTGCACATGGATGGTCTCTGAGGCCTCGTGCTGTGCTACTAACCTGGAGGTGTGGGTATCCTTTATGAAAATGTATACACCCCCTCCTTTTGTATTTCTGTCCAGGTTCTGGGGCCGAAAGATATGGTATGAGTTGTAGCCTGCTAATGCTGGGGTTCTCTCTAGAGCTTTGAACCAGGTTTCTGTTACTGCACAGATATCGATTTGCTCCATGCTAAGGAGTGCCTCGAGTGCATGCATTTTGAGGTTTAGACTTCTGGCATTGAGTAGCATTACCCTCAGTTTCTGGTTACTTGTGTTGTTTATGGAGGTGGGTTTGTCTTTTGAGCCTTGCCTAAAAAAGGCACTGTGGGGGTGGCAAGAGCCTTGGCCAGTATTCAAAAGCCTAAGGGTGACATGTGCAAGCCATCTCTGGCAAAGCAGCGTGGCTTGTCGAGCATGTCGTCCCAGGCTGACAGACACTGGATCCCCTTTGAACGACACCAATTGCTTAGCCAGTTGTTAAAACTGATCATTTTTTCTTTGTACTGTGGCATCATTTTTGGTGAGGGCAAGATGCTACTCAGGGTCAGGGTCATACCGGCCTGGGCTACATGATCAGAGAGCTCCTCTATGTCTCTTTTCATGTAGTCCAGGGAGGTACATCTCAGGTCATTCACACCAACATGTACAATGACAGAGTCATATTTGTACTTGTTTTGGAGTGACCTGAGTGCTTGTGTTATGTGGTGGATCCTGGCACCTGACAGGCAGCTTACAGTAACCTTCTCCTTGTTCAGTCTAGTGAGTGGAACGTCAGTGTGCCTGACAATAGAGTCACCTATTACTAGTGTATTGGGTGTGTTGTTATGCCTTAAGGGCTGTGGTTGCATGGCACGCTGACTTTGTGAGGTATGTGATACGTGGTTGTTGTTTGAGGGTGGAAGTTGCTTGGATGTCTGCTTTGGAGGTCTCTGCTTAGGCAGATTTTTATTTAGAGTCTCTGAGTATGTTTTTGTGTATTTATGTGTGTTGTTTGCTGGTGCATGTATGACCGTTTTATGTGAGACTGGAAGTGTGGTGCAAGTGATTCCCTTCTCCTCCTGACTGGCTATTCCAGCCTTGGTTTGAGAGAGCTTGGCCTCCAGTTTGGCTGTACAGTTGCATCTCTCACATACATTTGTGTTTGTTGGAAGGAGGAGAGGGTTGTCTGTGTACATGAGGCAATTGTGACATTGAACAAAAAGGCAGAAGAATGTTCCGTTCAAGCTTGTTCAGCAAAATCACAACAATAACTAAGAGATGAGCGATGCACACACCATAAAACATATCTCAACGATTTATTCAGAGAACATTCAATAGTGATATACTGAAAATCCCAAGAAAGAAGAGGTAGCAGTGTGTTTTCTTTTTGCTACCTCTTCTTTCTTGGGATTTTCTGTATATCACTATTGAATGTTCTCTGAATAAATCGTTGAGATACGTTTTATGGTGTGGTGCATCGCTCATCTCTTAGTTATTGCAATTGTAACATTGTCTCAAGATTCCCAGATTCACCAGCTGGACTGGCGAGTATACCTGAAACTGCCCTTTGGACATGCCTGTATAGTTAAATGAACTGTTTTACTGATTGTCCGGTAGGGACGAATAGGGAGCTTTGTACTATTGTATAGTAAAGGGGGAGGTGTAGTGTTAGCGTTTATTAGTGCTTACTGAGAGCTTGGAGCAAGTGCTGGGCTGTAAAAGGAAAGTTAGAGTGCTTAATTTGAGAGTTTGACTAGTTCTAAGGGAAAAAATTGAAGAGCAGACTTCGTGGAGCCTGGAATAGTTTAACCCTAGCTAACCGGCACTGAGCGGTGCACAAAACAGCGCAAATGCGGATTTTAAGGCAGGGAGATGAAAGAGATAGGAATTAGTCTAAAACGGCCAATAAATACTAGTTGCTGGGCTGAAACCACTGCTCCAGGGACAGATAGGCTGCTCAAAGCTCCCAACTCTCATTGGTGAACAGAGAAACTTCCTCCTATCCAAGTAAGGATATGGGCAACACAGGAACCTATACCACAGCCCTGAATTCAGCAGAACATGAAAACTGAACTAGACTAGCTTAGAAAATGCGGGAAACAAGATTTTTTTTGTTTCTTTCTTTTTTTTAAGCAGAGGATACAATAAACTTCAAAAAAACAACTTTAAATGCTTTTAACAGGCTAGCGCACTTTAGTGTGTAGCCTGCAACAGTTAAACAACAAAAAAAAAAACCGACTTAAACAAATTTAAAAGTGCTTAACAGCAAAAAACAGTATATTATGCAGAAAAGAAAGTTTTTTTTTTTTTTAAGGCACAGAAATGCTAGAACTTGCTTTTTGGCAAGGTTAAGAGTCACAGGAAAAATGCAGAGAAATAAAAAATACTCAATCAGTTGAAAGTATTAGGTGAGCTGCCCTGCCCTTACCATCCAATATAAATAAGTTCATTGGCAAGTATTAGGTGAGCTGCCCTGCCCTTACCATCCATTATAAACAGGTTCATTGAAAAGTATTAGGTGAGCTGCCCTGCCCTTATCATCCATTATAAATAGGTTCATTTGCAAGTATTAGGTGAGTTGCCCTTACCATCCATTATAAATAGGTTCATTGGCAAGTATTAGGTGAGCTGCCCTGCCCTTACCATCCATTATAAATAGGTTCATTGGCAAGTATTGGGTGAGCTACCCTGCGTTTACCATCCATTATAAATAGGTTCATTGGCAAGAATTATGTGAGCTGGCCTGCCCTTACCATCCATTATAAATAGGTTCATTGGCAAGTATTAGGTGAGCTACCCTGCGTTTACCATCCATTATAAATAGGTTCATTGGCAAGTATTATGTGAGCTGGCCTGCCCTTACCATCCATTATAAATAGGTTCATTGGCAAGTATTAGGTTAGATGCCCTGCCCTTACCATCCATTATAAATAGGTTCATTGGCAAGTATTAGGTGAGCTGCCCTTACCATCCATTATAAATAGGTTCATTGGCAAGTATAATGTGAGCTGCCCTGCCCTTACCATTCATTATAAATAGGTTCATTGGCAAGTATTAGGTGAGATGTCCTGCCTTTACCATCCATTATAAATAGGTTCATTGGCAAGTATTAGGTTAGATGCCCTGCCCTTACCATCCATTATAAATAGGTTCATTGGCAAGTATTAGGTGAGCTGCCCTTACCATCCATTATAAATAGGTTCATTGGCAAGTATTAGGTGAGCTGCCCTTACCATCCATTATAAATAGGTTCATTGGCAAGTATTAGGTGAGCTGCCCTGCCCTTACCATCCATTATAAATAGGTTCATTGGCAAGTATTAGGTGAACTGCCCTTATCATCCACTATAAATAGGTTCATTGGCAAGTATTAGGTGAGCTGCCCTGCCCTTACCATCCATTATAAATAGGTTCATTGGCAAGTATTAGGTTAGCTGCCTTGCCCTTACCATCCATTATAAATAGGTTCATTGGTAAGTATGAGGTGAGCAGGCCTTATCATCCATTATAAATAGGTTCACTGGCGAGTATTAGGTGAGTTGCTCTTACAATCCATTATAAGCCTAACCAGGTTCCCTTCTTGTGCTTAAAATAATGTATCCCATGCAATTATAGATTGGCTTTTCCCATCCCATGGTCAACAAATATATTTTACCCCTAACAAGGATAATTAGGATCATACCATACATGATTTGAGGGGACCCATTCATGCGATATAGCATTAAGGAGCTGCCTCTGTCCATTAATAGTACAGGGGCAATCCTGGGGAAAATTTTTTTCCCCATCTATAAAACTAAGTTGCGCTTGAAATGGTCAAGGATAAACTTTGTTTTATGTGGAAAGGTAGTCTGTTCCAAAGAAGCAGTATCCACTGTGAGATATACCTGTCCCTCCAGAAGAAGTTTAGATCCCTAGAGTGAGTATTTCTGATGCCATTTGACTAGCGTATGTGCAGTGAATCCATCAGTTTTGAGTTAGAGGATGGCTTGTATGCCAGACACAGGTCCCCTTGTAGCAACCTGTAGGGTACTGAGTATACTGACGGGGCTTTGAGTTGGTCCATGTAGGACATATTGTTTTAGTAAGGTGTCTGTGTGGGTGTTCCAGTTGTTGCATGTGTCTGGACAGATACATGCAAAAGGGAGCATTATACTCAATAATTGGCCTAATGGGAGATGAGTAAAGACCATGTTTCAAATACCCCTATAGCTATGTTCAGGGAAACACAGCATTTCTAATCTTAACTCCAGATCACAGAGCATTCAAAGAATGGTGCAACACTTTATACTGTAATGACAGACACAGGGGCATTTAACTGAGGTGTGCTGTGCTCTTGTTTTATTAAAGTGAATTAGTTGTGAAGACAGGGTTAGTGAACAGAATGGACATGCTGGATTTTAGCATGCTATCTCCTTAACTAAACATGTAACCCATGTACAAATATCAGTTGGTAACCTGGTCTGCAACATTCCAAGATGTAATTATTTCTTATAATCATTTATGTAACTGTAGTACAGTGCTAGGTCATTTGTCTTGGAAACTTTTCAAACAAACAAATCCAATTTAAGTAGTACTAAAATATAAATGTTTTATTTACAAAACTGAGATACATCCCCTCAAAAAATTCTGCACTATACCATAAATAGTTCCCTAAATAAATTCACTAATCTTTAGTCTCGTAACTTCTAAAAATTAGTAATTAAAATTACATATTATTATATGTTTTTTATTCCCACTGCCTGTAAACCAACAGCTCTTCTGTGACTGACATTGTCTATTTGTTCCTCTTCAGGTAAGAGCTGGTTGTGAGAGGCTTCCATCTGGGAAGCTATTTGGGTTTTCTGCTTAGCCCTAATCCTTGGGCTTTCCCTGCAGTTGATAGTCCAGTAAAAGTACCATGGTCCTGGACATGCATACTTCTGTGCTTGCCTAACTCCAGTTACAGTGTACTCCATTGTCACAGCCCAGATTCATTTGGTGAAACTCGCTACACCACTCAGCCTACATTAGGCATCCTGGTATCAGTGAGCCTTAATGCCCCCCCCCCCCCAAACAAAATGGATGAACTAGTGTCACATGTTGACTGCTAGCCTCCCTTGTAATCTCCTCCAGTTCCGAGGTTACTTGTCAATGCTGGCTCATAAGTAACAAGGTCTTCATCCCCCTGCGCCATAGTGCCAAACACAAAATTAAGAATTATTTTTAAAACGTGATCAAACTTCCTATTCTGTTAAAAGAAAAGTAAGATAAAAATGAACAAAGTATTAGAGTTTCTCAACTCTCAGTGCTAATTGGAAATTAGCTTCCTACCTTCTGATTTAGGAACTCCATTAATTTAATACATATTATGGTCTGGGGAGCAATTTGGTGAAAACTTCCGAAAGCTAATATTCACAAATAATCAAGGTGTATAACAAGCTGCACTTTGTTCATTAGTATTTGACATCTCATTTAAGGCAAAAACTTCTGATACACCTGACTGTGATCTTCCGCAGTATCCAGATTGCTAAAAGTTGGAAACTGTCAAACTGACCAGTTTAAATGTTTTCCTTCAATCGATTCTTTGCTTCGACTTTTGCTCCTAACACATGAAATCACACTTCCGATGCTCATTTTGGATGACTGACTGCATAGCTGCTAACTTATACTGTATGTGCTACATTACACAGCAGAGGGTTATAATGCCACACCTGTCTGATGATTCCACCTACCTACTACCTTCACCTGAATAGTTCATTAGTTAGAAGGGGTAAGAGCTATGCAACCACAGGTACGAGTAGAATCCTATGACCCTTTCAATCCTGTCTGAGGTGTATATTAGCCCATTTGTTTGCATTCTGTGGTGAGAGACAAGTGGTAGGGAGTGGGTGAGCTCCCCTGTCTGGTGGGGCAGCCTACTGTATCCCATTGGGGAAACCCCCTCCCTTGTGGTGGCTACAGAGCTCAGGTTCTCTGCTGTTGGCCACATGAACCATGCTTCTGTATGCTGTTCTCAACTTACATGCATGCATGCATGCTTAAAGGGTCATGCTAGGTGAGTGTAACAACTTGTGCTCCCATTAGCCATCACCCAAGTGAAGAGCTAGAACTGTCTCCCTCCCCCTATGATGGCCAGGCCAGTAGTGGCCGCTGATTCCCATCCTCCCCTTCCAGCTCCTACAGGCACATGAGCCATTAGCTGAATTTGGGTCACTTGTGTCATAGATGGGGCTTTATCAATCTGTCATAGAACAGGCTCACACTCTGAATTTGTTTATATATTAGCACTCTGGCTTGTTCAGCTGAATCATTAAATACAAAAGCACTAAACCTGTTTTACAGTTCATTTTGTCATTGGTTGTTTATTTACACTATTAATTTTTACAATTCTTTTTTTTGTGGTTCTGATATCATTAAAGGCCAGTGTGTCATTGTGAATTCATCAGCCAGGATACTGAATACCTTTATTTTTAATTCCAGTGGTAAATTACCTATCACCCATGATGGGTAATTAACAGTAGGTTTGAAAATATGTAATTGCAGTGATGTTTCTATACACTAGATTGGCTCTGATTGTGATTAATATATGAAGAGCAGATGACATGTACAGTACTGCTATTTGTATGTATGTATGTACACTGAACTTTCACATTATTCTTGCCTTTGGCCTGGGTAATAGCTAAAAATGGCCCATAAACCACTTCACTTATCTGGTTAACAAACAAACAAACAAACAGATGCGCATACAAAAACAAAACCAGTTTTATAATGAATAAAATGCTACATTATTCTCTTTTCCTACGCTGTCTCATGCAGGTCTTACACCCTCTTGGCTACACTGGATTGCTCTAAGTTCCTCTGCTATTTTTGTGCAAAACAATGCCTAGGCTGTCTGCTTCACTTTCATTTATCATATTTTAATAGTTATAATATACAAACAGGAGGGTGGCCACAGGGCGCAGCAGTTAGCATTGCCACCTCATAGGACGAGGTTGTCTGGTTCGATTCTTAGATGAGGTGCCTTCTGTGCGGAGTCAAATTAAAGACATCAAAAACTGTTATAACTTGGAATAAAAGGCTCATATACCGTATATGGCATTACTTAATAATTTCATTCACCATTTCAGTCATTTTACACTGATTTCTTAACAGACAGAAGTACTAGTGTTAATAATATTTCAGTCACGAACCCTCTACATGTGCAACACCTTCCTTTTTTCCCAAACATCTCTACTATACAGATCTATTCCTCGATGCTACTGTTCACTACCTTAGAACTCTGCAGTAACTTTTCCTCACTGGTATACTAATATTTTCCATCATTAATTCTTTCTACAATTTCCATCATCCTCTTGACAATTTTATCCTTACCTTGCATTAAATACTCTAACCATTTTGTAATATGTCAACATGCATTTGTCTACCTAACCCCCCCCCCCCCATCATGCTGCATCACAGGGCTGTAAAACATTTATTAAACTATTATAAACTTTTACCTTAACCAAATCTAATTAAATTCAAACTGAAAAGTCTACATGTAGTTTGTTTTTCCACAACTGCATCTCCAACAAGGTACTCTGAAAATTGTAATCTCCGGTTAACGTATGTTGTACTTATTTTTCTTTATACATTTTGCTGTAATTTTAATTAACTGGGTCTCCCCTGAAAATAGCCATTGTCATGAAGATCTAACCTGGTCAACAAAATGCAACTACAAACAAACAAATAAAATAGTTATTTGATTTATTTTATCACTACTTCCCTGGCCACCAATCTCTTAGTTTATCCATTTGTTTCCCTAACCGCAGCATCCTAGGAGAGGGAGTTAATATCTAGGGATCATGCTGTCATCTTTTCAGCTTGAATATTACTAACTCTGTCCTTTTACCTTCAAATAGGTGTGTTTGAGCTGTTAGTGTGTCCTAACACATACTAACATCTTTAACTAGAGTGTGTCAGTTAATAGTCAGGCTTGTACCACCTACATCCCTAGCCCAAGCGCTACAGTCCTGGACCTTTTCCAGGTGAAGATCCTGCTGCAAGTCTCTGCAATCAACCCCACCCCACACACACACACACACACACACACACACACACACACACACACACACACACACACACACACACACAGACACACACACACACACACACACACACACACACACACATACAAATACACATACACACTGGATGGGTCCTCCAACTCTCAGGTTGCTAATAGAGACATCTCTAACTAAAATGATTAAAATATTAGAAGGTTTAACAGCTTTAGTATGTTATACTCCAGCAGAATGACAGCATAAAGTAGTTCAATAGCTGAGAAAATTCTACATACATTGCAAACACAGCAGTGATAGTGTTGACAAGGAGGGGATCAGAACAAGCTTTCACTGGATATTAATTACATACTCTTCAAGAACCATCTTTATTCTTAATGATGTGTGTTAGCTACGTTTAACTCCTCAATCCCCATGACACAATACTTTTCGTTGGGCAGAAAAATACCTGTGTAAAGTAAGTTTAGTGCAGGAAAATATTTGGCACAGCAGCAAATGCTTTGAACATTCTGAACTTTATATTTTTTCACTGTGAAGCATTCACAGCACAGTAAATCATTAATTTATTATGCCATTGTTTCAGTGCCGTTTTCTAACTAAGAAGGACTGAAGTACATTAGCAGCATTGATCAATGAAACTTGACCACATTCGTAGGTTCATAGGTATACACTAGACTAATAACCACCAGAGCCTTTGCAAGCCTAGCCGTACAAACCACTCCAATTGTATCCCCATATACCCTGAGTGTCTCTTAGGAGGGGTATGTTCATTTAGATGTGGGTAATGGCTTTGTGGGGGGAGGTATGTTAGTTAGGTAATATTTTACTTACTGTCTGCCTCTGTCCATTAGAGACATGGGGCCAGACCAGGACAGAATTTATGATTTCCCCTTCAACGGTCAAGGTTGCATTTGTATATGATCATGGATGAACTCTTCTTCACATGGATTTGGATGGTGACTATTCCACAGCACAGGGATCCTTTGTGACACATATCAGTCTTTCCAGCATGTTCTGTTTATGTCACAGGCAAAGTTTAAATCCTTGGCTCTAGTGTTTCTAGTGCTATTTGTTTTGCTGATGTGCAAAAGTTCAATCAGGGATGGATCTGAGGATGCTTTATATGCTAGGCATAGACTGCCTCTCAGTAAACTGTAGGAGACTGAGTATAAAGATACTGCCTCACAGCAATCTGTGTAAGACAGTGTGTTAGTACCATAGATTCCCTTGGTGATCAATTTCTGTGGGCATCCCAGCTGTTGCACATGCCTGGTCAGGTACATGCCAAAAGGGGCATTATACTCAGTGATGAGTCTGATAAGGGCCAAGTAAAGTGGTACTATAACTTCCTTGGACCTGAATGCAATACCCTTACATATAAGTTGGGCAATACAGAATGATTTTCTTGTTATCTTGGCTATGTGCTGGTTAAAGGCCAAATTCCTGTCTACATATGGTCACAGATCCCTAACAACTGGGTAAACTATTAGGGTTGTTTTACTGATGGAGCAACTGGCTTGCATGGATGTTTATCCAAACAGCACAGCAACAAACTTCCTGGCATTAAGTTTTAATGCATGGCTTTGACATCAGTCATTTGTCTGTGTTAGACCCTTTTGCAGGATGTTAGTGTTGTGGGAGGAATCTATGATAGCTCCCAATTTTACAATCATCTGTGAACTTAGTGAGCCAGAGGTTCTTAACATTAGTTTTGAATTCTGAGAAGTAGATGCCAAACAGGAATGGGCTCAACATAGATCTCTGAGGTACTCCACTAGTGGCTGGTTTCTTAGTGGAGGTGTTCTCACCAATCCTGTTGTCTTAGGTCATATCTGTGAGCTAGTTGGCAACGCAGAGAGTTATGTAGGGATTTATGCCTAGTTTGCAGAGTTTATCAACAATACATTTGTGGGTGATCACATTGAACATCTTAGCCAGGTCAATGTAGGTGATATGCACCACCTTCCCCTCATCTATTACCCTGGTGACCTTCTCCAAGAAGCTAAATGGGTTAAGTAAACAAGACCTTCCCTTGGCAAAGCCAAACTGGGATGGATCCAGTGTCTGTAGGTTGCCAATGTCCTTTTTGATCATTTCCATGATAATTCAGTCCATGGCTTTGCATATTAGACTTGTCAGACTGATGGAGCTATAGTTTCCAGGGTCAATTGATGGACTAGCTTGTGAAGAGGGATGACTGTTGCAGTCCTCCATTCACTTGGTATGTAACCAGTTTAGAGGCTGTAGCCGAAAAGTGCCTCAAGTGGTCCGGAAAGGTGATGTTTTAAGTTATTTAGGAAGCAACCAAGAATATTGTTGAGGCCCACTGAGTCAGAGTTTTTGGCCTTGCAAGCACTGCCAAGACCTGCTCCTTTCTGACAGTTAGTTGGGATATGCTAGAAGGGATTTCACTGGGGTACTGGGGGGGAGGGGAGTGGGGGTGAAGTTTGAGCTAAATTTGTCAGCCAGCAGATCCGCTATGTTTCTCTGCTCAATGAAGGTGGTGCCATTTACCATCAGTTCAGCTCACTGCTGTGTGTTGCCATTGAGATTTTGGACATAGCTGAAGAAGGCTTTGTGTTTGTCCATAGTCTGAGAGGCTATCCTGACCTAGCAATTGGCTTTGTTGGATTTACTTAATCCTCATAGTTTCTTGCTTAGTTTAATCAGTGAGCTCTTGTCTTTATAAGAGTAGCTCTTTTTGAGTTTGGACCTAACATTTTTCCTTTTGTTATATATCCTGTTAAGGTTGGGATTCCACCAGTGTGGTTTGCTTTTGGTGTTTATTATGGGCTTACTTCTGGTAGGTACAGCAGAGTCTGTGCAACAATTCACGTTTGTACAAGATTTCTGTAAACAATTCTGTACAGTGTGTTGTGATCTTGGGGTCGGGGGGCATTGGATTTTGACAAACTGTCACTCAGTAGGCTGTAGTTTGCTTTACAATAGCTCCTAACTATTACAGGTTTACTTGGGTTTTCTCAGTTGAATTTTATTTCAATGGAGAGAGCTTTATGATCTGGCCTCATCAGTGAGGACATGACATGGGGGGGGGGGCAGTGATCCCCATGTTGATGAGTACTATATCTGGTATATTTGAACCTCTAGTTGGAGTGCACACTATCTAGTCTAGGGTATTTGTGTCAATAAGTCCAGGAAACATTGTGGCTGTGTGTTTGAGGCAGTGTATGTTTCCCAGTCTATAGAGGGGTAGTTAAAGTCCCTAATGAATAGAGTATTTGGTTGTATGGTGATCTATAGTTAGCTAGGATACAGAAAGAGACATTATCTATGGTGATTTGCATATGGATGAACTCACTCCAGGGCATCATCCCATTTAAATAAACTGGTGGTGCATTTGTTGCTGATGTAGACTGAGACACCTCCATCTTTGCACCCTGTCTGTGCTGCTGTTGGTCTAAATGTGTGGAAGGCACTACACACTTGCACCGCCAGAGTATTTTCTGTGGCTTTATATCAAGTCTCTGTAACAGCACAAATGTCTACATTATCCAGACTTTTTGCACTTTGAAAGTAAAGTTTTAAGCACTTATATAATATTTAAGTAAGGAGTGCAGAGGTGTTTTTTTCTTCAGGAAAATATCTAGGTGGGGTTAGAACAGCAAAACTGAAGATTTTGATGAATGTTTCCTGCCACTGCAGGAGTTGGTAAGGGTTTGTCACTATCTTTGGATATCAAAGACAGAGGTCAAATTTTCTTAATCACAACTTCCACTGTTTATACTAGCAAACATATTGTAACCTCTGTGCTGTTCAAGGAAACTTCTGTTTCTTCTTCAGGTTCACAAACTAGTACTATATCTATGACAGTTGCTTTGATTTGGTCTAGACATACTTCTTCTCAGGCAAATCATGACCAGGAGCTACAGTATAAGACAATAGTGCCAATTTCCAAACAACACTTATTGCTCTGGAACTCCAGTTGTCCTTGTAAATGTGGTTTCCCATGAGCCTTTATCTCCAAGTGCAAAACCTTTTATCACAGTATGTTTACTAAAAGTCTCTTCTTGAGCTTTCTGTTTTATATCTGTGTTTTTTCGTCATTACATGTAGACTTCAGTGCCACTACTATTCCCTCTACACTACCACCTTTAGCACACTAGCATAGCCGGCCTTAGGCATAGGCCAACTAGGCGGCCGCCTAGGGCGCCGGTCTAGCAGGGGCACTTTTCTGGTATTTATTTGATGTAGTTAGACCAGGATGGGGGCACCAGGAAGTGTGGTGAGGGGCGCCGTGGTGCCCTTTTGCCTAGGGCACCAGTTGACCTAAGGCCACTGCTGCACACTAGACCTTCATCTTTCCAAAACTTGTTTTGCATATCTGCATTTTTGAATTACAATAGATGTGCACACAAGCACTGCCGACTGTGCTTGCAGTTTTGTGATGACCTCCCATGATGATCATTCTTGTTTAGTACCTACGATAGCTGCTCGTACATTACTGGGACCATGAGCGAGTCCAACATGATCTTCCCACGGGTCCCTGTAGCTGCTATGAGAAGCACCTCAATGTGCACACATACATGGCTGCATGCATTCCTAATGAGCTTCAGGGCTCTTCATGCACACATAGTAAACAGCATTGACTTGGCCACGATCATGAATGCAACATCTCTGACTCCCAGGGAATATGTACAGGATAGTCAGCTGTTATGTAAGCTACACAACAAAATGTGACTTTTGTTAACACAGTACTGCATGAATAAATTTGGAGAATACTAATGCTGTTGGACCTAAGATGCTGTTTGGCACACTGCTGACTTCATGCTAAGGCATTGTCAAATGGATTTACCTGTATGCCATCCCACCCTTATACATGTAGGTTAGCTCTTGTCTACTTATATCCGAAATTAGCGACAAAGATAAAATAATTAGGGAGTGAAGATTTTTAAAAAATGTGTACTGTTTTTAGCATGTATACATGTAACTGTGGACTTGTAATAAAGCTCTTTGCATTTTAGAACTGCCTAATCCTATAATTATCTGAATCTGGTGTCTCCAGAAGCATAGCAAAGTGGATAACTACCCCAGGCAAAAGGTATCTGGGGACACAATCGGGAAGTGCAATTTCTGTATTCTTTTTTCTGTACCAGTATTTCTAAATGTCAGCAAAGAAATGTACTTCAGTGATTCAGTGCATCATGTGTGGTAAGCTGTAGAAAGCCATTTGCTAAAAATGATTGGAACGCCAGACTAAGGAATAAAACTTTTTTTGCTCTTCAAGTGAAGAGCTGGGGAGGGGGTGCAGGTGCCAGATCAGGGACTGGCATCAAGTGCTAGATGAGCCACTATGGTTATACAGCTGGAGATTTGTGATGAAGCTGTTCATAGGTGTGTATTAGATTAATGGCCACAAGGGCCTTTTTAAGCCTACCCATGCACCCCAAGTCTCTGACAAGTTCTGGTACCCTTGATAAGTGTAAGCAGGGGCTTGGGAGGTGAAACATTTATAAGCAGGGCCTGGGAGATGAACCATTTACAGGGCACCTGTGTCCATTAGAGATATAAGTACCAAACCAGGGATGAATTTCCTGTTCTCCATCCAATTGTCCAAGTGGGTTAGGGAGGTACTCTGCTTCACATGGATGGGGATCCTGTTCCAGAGACAGGGTAGTCTCTGGGATACATACCTGTCTCTCCAGCAGGTCCTATTTATAACATAAGCAAAGTTTAAGTCTTTAAAATGGGTAATTCTGGTGCTGTTTGTTCTGTGGATATGCAGGATGTCCATCAGAGTAGGGTCTCACAATGCCCTGTATGCCAGGCATAGATCTCCTCTAAAAGCCTGTAGGAGATGGAATACAAGGCTAGGGCCTTGTGGCAGTCTGCAAATGACATTTTACTTACATCCTGTATTCTTTTAGTGAGGAACCTCTGTAGATGTTCCAGTTGTTGATTATGCCTGGTTACATACATACCAAAAGGTTACATACGTACCAAAAGGGGCTTTGTACTCAAGTTGTGTGATATATCTACATGCTAAAAGGTGCATTATATTCAAAAATGTGCCTGGTAAGATATGAGTAAAGGGCAATTAAGACAACTCTGTATCTAGTCGAGATGTCTTTGGTAATTAGATTGACCAAATAAAAGGCTTTCTGAATTACTGTGGAGACATAATGGTCAAAAAATAAGGAATTATCAACAGCATGCCTAGATCCTTTACAGCAGTGTCTGATTGGCGGGATAGATCCCTTACAACCAAAAAATGACCAAAAAAAATGCAGTCCTCCACTTGCAGGATTTGTAGCATTACTCTGTCAACACCCACTCCCTAATCCCACCCATATCAACCATCACTCAACTCTCCACTCCCTCACTAATATTAGAGGCTTACCTGCTCCTCTGTACATACAACCCGCTTGCACCTATAAATTACTCAGCAACAACATACCAACTCTTAACAGCCCTATTTCACCATGCTTTCAAAACCCTCATCCATCTCCATTTTACTACTACTTCTCCTCAACATATCCTATATTTACTACCTCACCCAGCCCATTAATACTAACCACTCACAATCCTTCCATGTAACGAACCATCTTACCTCACCTCTCTTATACTCACACACCCCAATATCTCCCCACCTATATCCTATAAAAAAACATCTACTCTTTCCATACAAACTTATTACCCCTCATAAACATTCCACCCCCTTAGTAACTAACAAATCCTTCATAATCATAATTAAGCCCAACCTATATTCTAAGCAGTTCAATTACCTCTCCAACCTATTCCTATATCTAATTACCATTCTGTTATCAGGAGATATTCATCCTAACCCTGCCCCCCCCCACCTCATCCACTGTAGACAAGTCCATACTACTTACCTCTTTAAACTCCCAAAGTATAGTTAACAAAATCCCAAACCTCCATGCCTGGCTTATACATAATAAACCTGGCATCCTATCAATCTCTGAAACTTGGTTAAAACCCCATTTAAAAGACTCTGAAATAACACCACCCAACTATTCTATCATTAGAAAAGATAGATCCTACAAAAAAGGGGGAGGAGTAGCTCTCCTATACTCATCCTCCTTGTCAGTTACTCCCTATAACAAACCTACTCCCCACTTCAATAATGCTGAATTACTCCTAGTACTACTTCAAGTTAACAAACACAAGCACACATAGCTCTCAACTTCTCAGTGCAAGAAATTTGGACAAAGCCAGAAAGAATGGGGGGACAAAGGCACAAAAATAGGGACAGCATTTAAATATTGCTCCTATAAATTTAGAAAGTTGCTAGAATAACAGGTTTTGCAATATTATGTATTTTCTGAAGGGTATAAAGTGTGAAACTGAAATGTCTGTCATTATTTAGTGACTTCAATCTTCAATGATTTACCAGAAAACCACAACTTTTATGAGGAACCGACCAAAAATATGAGGCAAAAATCTGGACATTCTGCGAAAATCTGTACAGTTGAGAGGTATGAAAGCACATATGTATAGCCTCCCTCTACATCCCCCCGGTGACAATATTTCTACACTCAAGGACATCCTCTCCTGGCTCTCCACCAACATTAGCAATGAAACAATAATCTTGGGAGACATGAATATCAATTGGTCCTCCATTCAGTCTCCCACAAACTCACTTAACATCAACCTCTATAATTTTTCACAGCTAATCAACTCCATAACCCGCCCCTCAAAAAACCTCTCTAGTGATAGTATTCTGGACTGGATTTTAGTCTCTCATCCCCATTATTTCTCTGACAGTGGTACACTTCCTGATCCCCTTAGTGATCACTTACCCACCTTCACACATCGACTCCCTTCACCCTTACACCGTACACATAATTATATTACTACTCGCAACCAAAAAACCTTTAACCCAATTACCTTTTCTAACTCTCTAAAAGCAATACATTGGAACATTCTAAAAACACTACCTCTAGATAATGCTGTTGCCCACTTCAACTCAACCTTCTTAAACCTCCTAGACTACCGCGTTCCCTTAAGGACAAAAAGAATAAAAATCAAAACTGCCCCTCGGCTAACCAAAGACACACCAGCAACCATGCACCACAGAGATAAAGTTTCGGCACATTACCAGAGAAATAGGACTCCCCCATCTATAATGAATACAAAACACTTAGAAATAAAGTAAAAAAGCTCATCATCACTGATCGAACAAATTACTTCTCCAAACTCCAAAACAACAATAAAACAAACCCTCAGAAATTCTGGAAAGGAATCTCCACCCTCCTTAATCCCAGCAAAACAGACAACCCCAGCCCAGACCCCAATGCTCCCGACATAGATTTGGCTACACAATTTAACTCTTTTTTCATTGATTCTATTTCCAAACTAACCTCATCCTTCTCTAACATCACCGCACCCTCCACTTCACCCACATCCTCCTCCACTAACACTCTACCCTCCACTTCTACTTCACCCCCATCCTCCTCTACTAACACTCTACCCTCCACTTCTGCTTCTCCTCTCATTTCTTCTCCATCATCACCACCCTCAAATACCTCCTCTTCCCATTCCTCACCTTTCTCATTAAAACCTATACCCACATCTACCATAAAAAAACTCCTTCAGAAACTGAAGCCATGCTCTAATGCTCCAGATAACATTCTTTCATACTTTCTTAGCATAGCTGCCGAAGCCATTGCCTACCCCATCAGCATTCTAATCAACCGCTCTATCCAAGAAAGCATAGTACCCCAAATTTGGAAAAAGGCTTTTATCATACCTTTACATAAAGGTGGCAATAATAACAATATTACTAATTTCGGTCCCATCGATATCCTGTCTCCCATCTCTAAACTCCTATAAAAGTGTATCCATCTACAACTCCTACCACATCTCTTAGACAATCACCTACTAACTCCCACACATCATGGATTTAGACCCGATCACAGCACTATGACAGCCCTCCTCTCCTTCCTGGAAACTGTAAATAAAGCCTGGTACTCTGGTAATATTGTTTCTACCCTCCTACTTGACCTCTCTATGGCCTTTGACACTATCTCTCACAACCTACTTCTAACTAAACTCTCTAAGCTTAACCTATCACCTTCCTCTCTGAACTGGTTCCCCAGCTACTTATCCAATAGATATCAAGCAGTAAAATGGAAAAAGGCCACCTCCTCATTCCTTAATACCCCAACTGGAGTTCCCCAAGGTTCCATACTGGGTCCCCTCCTCTTTAATATATTTATAAACGACTTCCGCAATTCTATCCCTTTCTCAAATATCATCCAATACGCAGATGATTCAACTATTATCTGTTCTGCCACATCCATCCCTACACTCCTAAAGCTTACACAAGATGCATTCTCAACCACTGAACAATGGATGAAAAAAAATCACCTAGCACTTAATGCCTCTAAATCCAAATTAATGGTATTTACTCACTCTAAAGTCACCTCTTTCAATTCAAACACATTCTCTATCACTAGCCATAACAACACATCTCTGGAATTGGTGTCAGAGGCCAAGTTACTAGGGGTCCAAATTGACAGTCAGCTTAAATTCAATTCCCACCTTCAACTAAATATCAAAAAAACCCATCAAAAACTAGGCATGCTCTACCGACAAAATTGCTATCTCATACCCTCCACTAAAACCACTCTCTCAACCTCATTTCTTATCCCCTCCCTTCTCTATGGAGCCCCACTCCTAACTAACCTACAATCTTCCCTTAAAACACAACTTTCCTCTTGCTACAACAAAATCGCCAAGTTCGCTACCAGCCATAAGTCCTCCACCCACCACTGTTCTTCTCTCCACAAACTAAAATGGCTAGAACTATCCAATCATCTCACCTACACTCAACTTACTCTTGCACATAAGCTCATTTTCAACCCCTCCCTCTGTCCCTCCCTTTCCTTTGCCTTTAAAATGCACCTACCTGACAGAGTACTAAGGTCTAACAACCAAAACTTAATAGAATTGTACAAACCAACTCGTCCCCCAGGTAAAAATCTCCTATTCTATGGTCTAGCACGTCTCTGGAACTCTCTACCACCATCCATTCGTACCACCTCTAACCGCTTTATATTCAAATAAATCTCTTCACTCACATCTAGTATCCCAGTGGGAATGCTCCTGCTCCGCCCCACATAATTTACACTGGCAATTTCCATTTTCTTTTCTCTCCCCCTCTTTATACTGGCAATTTCCTTTTTACTTTCTCTCCTAACTCATATATCCTTCCCTTGTACTTTCTAAGCTATTTACAAAGAATGTATCAGAATGTACCTCTTAAGTGCAAGCTTCCTAAGATGTAATGGCTTCTCAGTATTTATACTGTAATGTTCCTTTTTTACTAGTCTGTATCATCTGTAATGTTCTTCACTTGTCTGTACTATTTGTAATGTTTTGCTGTAGTCTGTAACATTTGTAAAAATTGTAATCTAAAACCTATTGTAACCTTGCTTGTTTTTGGAGCTTTTCTCCCCGGGACTCCATTGAAAATGGGTTCATCTTGGCCCAATGGACTATCCTGGTAAACCAAATGGAAATAAATAAATAGACACTCTTACAGCAAAATAAAGAGCACCAGAGACAGATAATCTAAAAAAGAAGTTCCTGCTCCTAGATGAGGGTGTTTTCATGCACCTAGGAAGGCAGAGTGAAGGCAGGATCGCATGCATATTATAAAGAGGGCATGCATAATTGTGCAGAGGGCATTTTCCATGGAAAAAGTGTGGTGAAGGGTGTGTGTTGAACTCTGAAGTACAGCAGAATGATGGGTGACTTGTTGGAGAATCGTGATGGCGCACGATAGAACTTTTAAGCAAGTTGGCTAGTTTTATAGCTAGTAGTATTACAGGAATCATACAAAATGAGAAAATAAATGCTTCCGCTTGCCTTATTATTTTCAGTGGTGGGATCGGCAGGTAGGGTAAAAAAACACATTGGGGAGAAGATGCACTGTATTTTATCCCATAGTTGTCCTTTAAGTATCTTTATACTAGGCTGCCATTTTGTGAGTTATTAAAGTTTCAGTTTTACTTCAAATATTGCTGCCGAGTGCCATTACTAGCAACTCAGACCAAGGTGACTGGGTAACGAGAGTATGTACCAAGAAATGGTATCAGAACTGCAGTCTTTTAGTATAAAATGACAGAAAAAATACCATTTACACCAGAAAACCATGGCAAACAATTGAGTATTCACCACAGAGTTTCGTGTAAGTTGTTTTTTATCAACAAAAATAGCAGTTTACCTCACAATATAGTTGTTTCATCGAATATCTTCCTTTTAACCACATGTAACAAAGAATTTCCCAAAAAAGGACAAATTTAACCACTAAGAAGACATTTGTCTGCCCATTATGGAAACAGAGATTTGTATGTTTTCAAATTGCAGCCAAACTGGATAAAGTAAGTGAAGAAATCCAGGTAAACACTTTATGCTATGTGCAAACACATGGAAGATATTTACTGTTCATTTTCATTTTTTGAGGGTCCAAGTGTTACATGAGTCAGCAGTAAGTGAACTCAATAAACATTTTGTGCCACAAAAAGAAATATTACTCATTAGAGGTGCATGCTTTCACAAATGTAATATTTATTTATTTTTTTCTGTTGTCTCTTGTTATTCATGGGCAATTGGATATGATCACGCCTGTTACTGTTTTGAATGTGTTTTCTATACATTTATCATTTAATGCTCATCTGGAAATTGCAATGCATATAATTGTTTTGTTTCAGTCTGACAGCCTGGGAGGTGGCTGATAAGGGTCATGTACCAGCCCACTCACTCACTTACCAAACAGAGAGAGCGTTAACTGTTAACTGAATGAATGAATGTGTTCTAGCTAAAGGAAAATCAGTTATTCTCAGGCTTTTGTATGAACTGTCTAAAAATTGTGGGTCACAGATATTAGGAGGGGGCAGAACTAAATTTTGTCCCCAAATCATGAACACCTGAGAAATATGCATGTGGGTCAGATAGTCCCCCAAAACTTTTTGTCTTAAACAAAGATAGACATAGAGATTATTTAACAAATGACATTTTAACTTGTTTTAGATATATATGGCAATTACTGTTGGCTAACCTACAGGAGAAGGCAGATCTCTTAATCTGGAATGCCCAATGGTAAGAAAGTCAAATGGTCTGACAAAACACCAGAAGCTACATATTTCAGGTGTTTCTTCCCCATCTCTGTCTGACTATAGCTCCTTTTTAATGTTGCATTTGCTAGTTAAAATAGCTTGTCTGTAAACACAAAATTATCTGACGGATCCTTGCCTGATTTGGCAATTTATGTGTTTATTTAATGCTTGACTAGGTACTTCCTGGTTGTGTTGAATATATGTATCATCTTGCATTATTTGATATGTAAAAGGTCACTGCCAGGTTTGCAGGGCCTAAAGGAAGAGAAAGACAAAAGAGAAAGCAAGAAAAAAATAGTCTTCCTGCTTTTCTGTAAACATAATATTTAACGATGCAGTGACTGGAATTACTTGTGTTTTCATCTCAAAACATCCCCAGACTTTTCATTAATGGGGGATAGTTATTTTCCCCATACAATTTGGAAATCCAGTCGTAAGAGATTCTTAGGCAAGAGCTTACTCCTACTTCTGCTGAGTACATGTGACAGTGTTTATCAGTTTTGATGAAATGCAGGGAGCAGCCGTTCAGTGTCTGGAATGTACTGCCGATTAGCAGCAGCTGGGTTAGTAATCTTAAAGATAAACAAATGCTTTCATTGTTGTATTCATCCAAAAGTTGTGTTTGCTTGTTGTGGATATTAGCTGGCATATTTAATATTAGTTCTATCTGTGGATTCTAGGATGATTTTGAGAGCATTACTATTTATTATGTAGAAAGTCATATACTGCAGTACATTGTAAAGGCAGAAGGAATGCTTTGAATTAAATGGTTGTTATCCATGTCTCTTGTCTGTTAAATTTATGCAAACCTACCCACAACCCACCTGTCTCATTTTTATGTTTTTTTTTTTTTTATTATGATATGAATTGACTGTCATTCTATGACATGAAAAAAGCATAATTAAAACTCAAAAGAGAAACTACCCTCGCCACATAAAGATGTAGTAGGCGGAAGGAATTATGGGATACATCAGAGGAAAGTCCTGATGCCAGATAGACTAGAACCCCCAGCAATTATGGATTATAATAAGGGTGATTTGGATGGTTAGCTAGGGTCCACAACTCCAGGGGGCCCAATACAGCAGAGAATATGCTGTAGAACAATCACAGTAATCACTGCAAAACTCACTGACTTTTTTAAATAATGGCTAATGGCTTAAAAAGTGTTTAAATACCACCATGATTATTTGTTTATATTTGATTGCTGATAGAGTTTGCATGTGTGCAGTATGTTCCCAGTACAAGTCCTTGCTCCTTCTATTGTAAATTCCAACTTAATTAACCTAGCATGACATGTTACATAAACAGAGGAAAAAACAAAACAAAACTTCCCATCTTGAAAAAAAAGCAGATATTTCTGTCGTGGGGACTGGCTCTTAGGGGGAAGGTGGAGGTGAGTTGCAAAGCTGCCCAGTTATGAATGATAATGGATTATGGCATCTCTTGTGTGCTTTGGTGCAGATGGGAACTCAAGGTGAGCAGTGGGAAGTTTGAGTGGCTTAAAGCGGGAAGGAAATAAGTAAGTACAGTGGTAAAAATGTTAAAGTTCAGCTACCTTAAACTGCTTTCATCTAGTACATAAGTAGGCTTCTTTCTTCCAGTTTTGTTTTTAATCAGCAGATTAAAGAAGCCTACTAATGTGTTTTAAATTAAAGCAATTAATGTTTGTTCATACTTTTTGACTTCTTTGCTCAAGAATCAGGGAGAAAGCATCTATATCTATATCTATATATCAAGACAGATATAGATATAGATATATGTGTATATTTCAAATGGGGGAGTGAAAAACGCCCAAAATCAAGGACAATTTTTGTAAATATATATTTTGAATTCCCTTGAAATAAGTTCTATTAACTTTGTATAAACATGCATCTTTCTGAAGAATAACAATCATGGACCTCTGATGCCTGTCATTATTGGCCAACAGTAATACTCAGTGATTCACAAGAAATTACTTTATAAGAGATGGCAAAATATGAGGTTAAAACAAATCAAGGACATTCTGCAAAATCAGGATCAGGGACAAATGACTACAAAGCTCGCAAACTTTAATTTCCAAAATGTGAAAAACTTCCTCACACACTGTAGAACAAACAGGTATGCTTTTTTATGCTTAAAAGAGTTATTTTGATGAATTAATATGATTATTACTCAGTATTATTTACCATGAATGCTAAAATATATTTTTAATAATTTATGTGTTCCATACATTTTCTGTTTGGAACAGTGTGAAACACAGAATTTTAAAAAATCAGTGTAGAGAATATTCCTCATAATACAGTACAGATGAAAGGGGTATGTTTTTGTGTTTTTGGGGAAGGTTAAGGATTAGCTGCCCCCCAAACATAATTAACAAAAAAAAAAAATCCCGAATCTGTCAGCATGTTCGGACTTTTACAGTAGCAGCAACAACTGTGAAACTACACTAGCAACATAACATTCATGGAGCTATGTAAATGTACTGGTGAAGTCTCCAGTGTTCTAATCTAATGGCAAACAGATCAGGAATGTTGATGGGAGGACACTATGTACACTGTGCATACACTATGTACACTATCTATACTATGTACACTATATACACTATGTACACTATGAATACACTATGCACACTGTGTACACTTTGTACACTATGTACACCATGTACACAGTATGTATACACTACGTACACTGTATACACTGTGTACACTATGTATACACTATGTACACTGTGTACACTATGTGTACTATGTATACTATGTACATTATTATGTACACTATGTATACTGGGTACACTGTGTACATTATGTCCACTATGTATCGTATGTACACTATGTACACTATGTATACTATGTACACTGTGTAGACTATGTATATTATCTATACACTATGTACACCATGCATAGCTCTCAAAATTGTAGCACAAAAAAATCCTTACAAAGCCAAAAATAATGGGGGAATCCCCAAAATAGGTACAAAGTTTAAAACTTGCTCTTATAAACTTAGAATGTTGCTGGAATAAAAGTTTTTATGTTACAATGCATTTTCTGAAGGATATGAATTTTGAAACTCAAATGCTTGTCATTGTTTAGTAAATTCAGTCATTATTGATTTGCTACAAAAATTCAGAGAATCACAGATTTTATGAAGAACAGACCAGAAATCTGAAGCAAAAATGTGGACATTCTGTGAAAATCTGAACATTTGAGAGGTACACCATGTACACACTATGTACACTGTGTATACTATGTGCACTGTGTACACTTTGTACACTATGCATAATATGTACACTGTGTAGACTGTGTACAACTATGTATATGTGTACACTATGTACATTATGTTTATACTATATACGTAAATGTATAAATGTGTACACTATGTACATTATGTTTACATTATGTACACTGTGTACATGATAACATACATGTAACTGCCGGGGGGGGGGGCTGGTGTGCAGCAAGAAAATCACAGTCCCTATCATTTGCATGTGTACAGCATGGGCCAGAGATGCTATTCACCATGGGATGGTTTATTTATTTATTTCAAATAAAGAAATGTTTCTTTACTTAAAAATAAATGGACAGGGGTGTCTCAATGTAAAACACTTCAGCTTTGTTTATTGCATTTCCATGATCCATTTGAGAAGAAACAAGCAGAAATCATGAAAATATTAAATATTGTAGAAGATACCTGCAGACTGCTAGTTTGGAAATGCCACAGTGGGTCACAGTGATGTGACATTAGTGTTTCTTTTTTTTTCAGTCCTGATAAGTGACCAGTGAATATAGCTTTGAGAACTGTAGTTACTAAATAAAGGAGGCTGTGAGCTGGCTGTGGATTACAGAAACTTGAAAGAATGCCTGTTCATTAGTGTGAAATGAGTTGGCAAATTTATTCTGGCAGTTGTCTGTTAATAAAACTCACTGTCTCCTGATTTTGTCTTATACTTTTGGTCTGTGCCTGACAATATATGTGTATTTTCAGCAAATCACCAAGGAATGTGGTAAGTATGCACGTGTGTGGGGGGATGTTGGTTATAGATGACAGCAACTCACCCTCTTGTCATTTGCTTATTTTAAAGGGTGGCTGTACAGGATTAGTGTGAGTTGGTATGAAATAAGTTGAAATAGCTATTCTCTGAAAACCTTGTCAAATATGCTTGAAACTCACAGGCTGACCCTGACTTTTTCTTGTATTTGTGGTCTGTCAAGTCCATTGAGGATTGCAGTCACTAAATAAGGAAGGGGTAGCTGTGAATTAAAGTAGCTTGCCTCATGTGTTTTGTACATTTTAAAGCCTGGCTTTATTGGATCGGTGTGCATCTGTAAAAAAATATGTTGGAATATTTATTCTCTGATAACTGTGTGAAAAAAAAGTTGAAATTGCCCCTGAATTCACAGAATGCCCCTGACTATGCTTCAGGTTTTTAGTTTGTACCTCATAAAATTTGTGTTTTTTTTCCTAGAATATCACCGAGGACTGTACTCACTGCATGAAGATAGATATTTGACTTTTCAGACATCATTTCCTTCAGAAAAATCCATATCAGTGCAAAAAACTAAATCCACATGAGCAGTACTTTAAAATTTTCCCACATTTTGGGCCTTTGTCCCTCATAATTTGCCCATGATTCTTGCACCACAGGTTTAAAATATATATTTTATCACAGTCAGATGAGTTATACAAGATAAGGTAGCTGCAGCTGCTGGTTAGGGATCTATTCATCAATAAAAGTAACTTACCCTCTGGTCATTTGCTAAGGTAACTGTTTGGCTTTGCACGACTAATGTGCAGTTGTGTGATGCAAACTGTAGTATTTATGGCTATTATTATTTAAAACAAAAGTGAAATTGCATACATCTCAGCTGCACCAAGTTTTGCAGAATGCCCCTGAGTTTGCATCGTATTTTTGACTTATTCTTCATAAAATTTGTGGTTTGTGGCAAAGGACAGAGAAGTGCAGCTATTACATGACATACAGTACATTTAAGTTTCAGACTTACTATTCCTTAAAAGTGCATGCTAATACAAAAACTGTTATTCAGTCAACTAAGTATATAAGGAAGTCTGTTTCTGATTCTGGTCCTTTGTCCATCATTATTTCAATCCTTTTCTCTGATTCTTGTGCAAAGAGGTTGAGAGGTATTATTTTTATTACACTCAGATGAGGTTTAGCAGCAAAGTGTCTATAAATGCTGGGAGGGGGTAGAGGCTGTGTGTGAAGGAAAGGAGCTTAACCTCTTGTTTTTTTTTCATTTTGCAGTTTGGCTTTGTAGGACTAAAGTGCATTTGTGGCAGTTAAGTTAGACTACATGGGCTACTATGTGTTTGTGTAAAACAAATGTGAACTACATTATTGTTGCCATAATTATTTTTATCGCAGTCAGACATCTGAGGTTTAAAAAGTCAACAATAGGGCTGGAATTGATTGTATAGGGCTGTGTGTAGATGTCAGTGGTTGACTATGGCTACTGTAATGAAGTTAATCTGGTTGTCAATAGTCTGACCATGCAGGCTCTATGTGCATTTGTGTAAATCAAATTGGAATTCATTACTGTGGCCATTTACAATCACAGGTGGACAACTGACATGTATACTGTCCAGTGACTGTAATTGATGAGTAGGGATACTGGTGGGTTATTGCAGCCTGAACAGTATTAATTCAGGATAGGTGAATTCAAAAGAAAATGAACATTTGTGTATTGTTCAATAAAGAAAAGGTATGTGTGTGTGTGTGACTATGTATGTGTGTGTATATATATATATATATATATATATATATATATATGTGTGTGTGTGTGTGTGTATATATATATATATATATATATATATATATATATATATATATATATATATATATATGGATCTACTACGTTTGATTAAACTTTCAGAATTTCGAAGACCATATGGATGAGACCATATGTCCAAAGTTCTGAAACTTTGATAAACATTGCATTGAGATCACCATACAGCACAGAACTTTGCCATTTTCCTCACTTTAGTGTGATCTCGGAGTTGGTATATTTAAGTAGCAGGTGGTATGGGGGGTGCAGGGGGGCTTGCCCACCTGCAAAAAGGTAAGTAAAAAGTGTTTTGTTAGTTTTTTTTGTTTTTTATTTTTATTTCAAAGTTTCAGAATTTTGAACATATGGTCTTGGCCATATGGTCTTTGGAGTTCTGAAAGTTTGATCAACCGTAGTAGAGCCTGGATATGTGTATATGTACATATATGTATGTATACATATGCATAAGTATATATATCACGAGACAGTAGAAATGTGTCAAGCCCCCACGGATCAAGAGGTGAGATTTGCTATAGTCCACATATTATTTGATGGAGTTGATGGTGCCTAATACAAAGGAAACATCTCAGGGCAGCAATATTATAGTCAAGGATGGATGCATATTTAGACTCAATGATGGGATTGTTAATCAAAGATGGGGTGGTATGGAACTCATACATAACCTCATAAATAAACTATTTGTTTTCCTCAATGGTCTCTTGTTGATATCACCTCCTTTTTTGTTTTATGCTAACATTTCAATAAAGCATTTAAAAAAGAATAGAGTAGAATAATTGACAAAGAAACTGTATGCTAAGGTTTTTGTGGTGAACTTAGAATGTTACATTTTTATATAAGGTACTAGTAGGGGAGGAAGTGGATAGAGAAGATTAGTTTGGGTAGAAAATGTGCCAGACCTGGCATTGGGTGGAGCAAATCAAGAGTTAAGCAGTCTTATTAGAAGTGATGCTATAAACAAGGGCAATTGAAACAAAATTACAGTCTTCTACAAGTGGCTGAGGGCCTGGCATGATTCAGAAAGATATTGTATGTAAGTGTATAAGGGAAAAACAGGAGGTGTAGAAAATGGACCAGATGCACCTTAATGTAAACAAGAAGAAGTTGGTGAAAGTTAGACTGGAACATTACAGTGAAAGAAGCAGAAGTTTTCTATTAAAGCACAGTAGGAAGCAACACAGAGAGGCAAGAATGAAAACAGTACAAAATATAACAAAGGAAGAAAGAGGAATGTGCCAAGTAAAAAGTAGTATAATGTATGGGTTCTCTCAGTACTTTCTAGACTTACATGTTAGGCATAGTAGTAAGGACACACTGAAGCCAGTCTGGATGTGTTTGCACCATTTGTTGCTATGGCAGTGACTGGTGAAGAATGATGGGTAATTACTGCTTAAAGTAGTACTCACATGTATTAAACCCCTGGTCATAAGTTACATATATTAAATATAAAACCTACGAGGAGGTGCTGAAAAGTTCTAAACCCAACCAACTTTCTAAATTCTGAGCATTATTTTGCCACTTTAGCTGAAAAGTGGGTTATTTCATCTTGTAAACTGCCAATTTACAGAATTGTAATGCCAGGTTGAGCAAGGAGAAAATTACAGTCAGCTGCCTGTAGGGTGACAGGATCCGCCACATAACGCATGTACTCAAGTCACTCCACAACAAGTACAAATATGACTCTGTCATTGTCCATGTTGGAGTGAATGACTTGAGACGTACCTCCCTGGACTACATGAAAAGAGACATGGAAGAGCTCTCGGATCATGTGGCCCAGGCAGGTATGACCCTAGCCCTGAGTAGCATCCTGCCTTCGCCCAGAATGATACCACAATATAAGGACAAAATGACTGACTTCAACAATTGGCTAAGCTTCTGGTGTCATTCAAAGGGGATCCAGTATCTGTCTGCCTGGGACGACATGATTGACAGACCACGATGCTTTGCCAGAGATGGTCTGCACCTGTCGCCTCTGGGATTCAGGTTACTGGCTAAGGCTCTTGCCACCCCTATAGTGCCTTTTTTAGGCAAAGTTCAAAGAACATAACCACCACCGTAACAGGTACAAGCATGCAAAATCTGAAGGTAATGCTACTCAATGCTAGAAGTCTAAACCTCAAAATGCACTCTCTCGAGGCACTCCTAAAAATGGAGAACATCGATATCTGTGCAGTAACTGAGACCTGGTTCAAGGCTCCAGGGAGCACCCCTGCAATACCAGGCTACAACTCTTACCACACTTTTCGGCCACCAAAGCAGGACCGAAACACTAAAGGTGGAGGAGTGTCAATATTCACCAAGGATATTCACACCACCAGGCTAGTTGCCCAACACCATGCGTTTGAAATTTTCCAGGTGCAACTAACACTAGGTAAGACTGCAGTCCAAATTGTAGCTTGCTACTGATCCCCCACCATACCCCAAGATTCTCACTACACCTTTCTAAACATACTGGAAAATATTAAGATAGAACCAAACACCCTAATACTGGGTGATTTTAACTACCCTGCCATTAACTGGGAAAGCTACTCATGCACCAACACCTTTGCCCAACGGTTCTTGGAATTCATAAATTCCAATGCCCTGGATCAACTAATCCATAGTCCCACCAGGGGCTCCAATATCCTAGACCTGGTCATTACCAACATGGGAAATCGATGCTCTACACCTATGGTCACCCCCTCGTTAGTCACGTCTGACCATAAGCTAATCACCCTTAACATCCACATCCACCCCCACCCCCCAGTAAGGAAACCTCCATAAAAAACTTCTCCAAAGCCAACTTCATGCTACTCAAGTCAGAAGTGACAAACTTCATGACACCCATGCAGACGGGAGCTGAAAGTTCAACTGCTGAATCCTACACTAAGGCACTGTACGAGCACATCCACTCATGCATAAATCGTGCCATCCCAAATAGAACCAAGATGCTCTCATCCAAAAAAAAGAAGCCAATCTGGTGGTCCCCTGCCATAAACAAACTTTACAACAAAAGGAAGAAACTGTTGCAGAAAAGAGGAAAATCCCAGGATGCAAAAAAATTCCTTACCAGCGTCAGTAAGAAACTGAGATCCCTCATAAAATCCTCCAAAGCTAGTTACGAAAATAAAATTGCCAAAGATTCCAAAGACAACAACAAGGCATTCTATAACTAAGTCAAGAATCTAAATGGCAATGCTCAGATCTGCTCTGAGCTAAAACAGAATGGCATTAAATATACTGATCCCAAGGATATTGCCAATATCCTGGCAGATCGATTCAGTGCCACCTTCACCCCCCATCTCACCCCCTAAATGGCCCATCTCAATACCGGAAGATTGCCAAATTCCGGTAATAATGGCCACACCGGTAAAAAACGCACTCTCCAAAGCTAAGAATACAGCATCCATGGGACCAGATGACATCCCGGGCTGTGTACTACATGAACTACAATATGAACTGGCACCTCACCTAAGTGTCATGTTTAATCATAGCCTCACCTCAGGTTTCGTGCCCACTGAGTGGCGCACAGGTACAGTTATCCCACTCCACAAGGGGGGAGCCACCTTGGATCCTGGAAACTACCGTCCCATCAGTCTGACAAGCCTTATCTGCAAGGCCATGGAGCGTATTATCATGGAACTTATAAACAAACACATTGGCAACCTTCAAACACTGGACCCCACCCAGTTTGGGTTCGTGAAGGGCCGATCTTGTTTCCTGAACTTGATTGACTTCTTCGAATCTCCAGAGCCATGGACAAGGGTAAGGTGGTCCACACAGCCTATCTAGACCTTGCCAAGGCCTTTGACACCATCCCCCACTCTGGAATCATAGATAAACTTACTAAGCTGGGCATTAATCCCTACGTCACCCAATGGGTTGCTAACTGGCTTACTGATAGAACCCACACTGTAAAAGTAGCCGACTCCAAATCCAGCTCCAGACAAGTGACACATGGAGTACCTCAGGGTTCAGTCCTGGGACTGCTCTTGTTTGGCATCTACTTCTCTGAAGTACAGGCCAACACTAAGGGACTCTGGATAACAAAGTTTGCAGATGACTGCAAGCTGGGAGCCATTATTGAATCCCCAAATGATGTGGATACTCTACAAAAGGGCCTTACAGAAACTGATGCTTGGTGCCAGAGCCATGGGCTCAAGCTCAATGCCAAGAAATGTATAGTTATCCCCTTTGGGAAAAAACATGTATCCGTGAATTACCATATAGGTGGCAGTACACTAAACACCGAAAGTTTGATAAGAGACTTAGGGACACAGGTGGACAGTGGTCTCACCTTCAATAACCACATCGCCACAACAGTCAGGAAATCCTTCTATGTGGCACACCTCATCACTAAGGGCTTTTCATCCAGAAAAAAGGAGGTCATTGTCCCACTGTACTCATCCCTCATTAGACCCATTATAGAATACAATGCCCCGTTTGGTATGTACCTCTCAAGTCATCTGCAACAACTGGAAAGGCCACAGAAATACCTCACTAAAAGAATCACAGGCCTAAAGCAGATGCCCTACGCCGACCGCCTTAAAAAACTCCAGCTATACTCTTGTCGCATATCGTCTACTCAGAGGCGATCTTTGCTTAACATACAAGGCCATGTCAAACCCAGAGCTGTTGGACATGTTACACTTAAAGAAATCCCAATCCCTCAGAGCCACACGCTCCAGGGATCTAAACCTTGTCATCACAATAAACAAAACATGTGGAGGGATAGGTTCCTGACCCAGAGACTCCCCAGACTCTGGAATAGATTGCCCAAACATGTCAAGCAGAGTGCCTCTTTGGTCCTCTTCAAAAGGAACCTTGACGACTGGATGGGAGAAAGGAAATTCACCCCGGGGATCACGTCAGTCGCCCTGCTAGACAGGGGTCCAGGGAAGTAAATAGTGTGGGAAGAAATAGCCAGGGAATTGTTATGGCTAGGCTTGTAGAGGCCCTAGGGCTGATAGCCTAGTACCAACCTATGAACCTATGAACCTACATTTTGACATTGTTTCAGATCATTGATTGAACCATGTTAAAGAATAGTGTGGACTATTCAAGTGTGGAACTCCGAACCATCATGAAGTTCCTATTCCTGCAGGAAAAAAACTCCAGTGGAAATTCACAAATGTATGATGCAAACACTGAGTGACAAGTGCCCTTCTTACACAACTGTGAAGAAGCGGTGTGCAAATTTTCAGTGTGGCGATTTCGAGACTGAAGATGCAGCGAGTTCTGGGAGGCCTCAAACGGTGTCAACACCTGAAAATTATTGACCATATCCATGACCTGATTATGGCAAATCAGCAAATATCAGCTAAAACAATTGGTGAGACACTACGCATATCCAGGGAATGTGTTGGGTTTATAATCCATGAGCAGCTGGATATGCAGAAGCTGTCAACCAAGTGGTTGCCCAAATGTTTGAATCCCGGCGAAAAAGAAGTTGAGCAGACACTTCCAAGTTGATTTTGCAGCATTTTTCTTGAGCTGGTGACAGCGCTTTGGAATGACTAGTTACTGTTGATGAAACATGGTTATACCACTATGACTCTGATACAAAACAACAGTCCATGCAATGGCGGCACTCAGGTTCATCAAGGCCAAAGAAGTTCAAGACCCAAAAGTCATCAGGAAAGGTCATGGCCATAGTGTAATGACTGACTATCTTCCAATGTGACAAACAGTTAATGCAGAATACTACTGTAACATGCTGTGCAAATTAAAGGTGGCATTGAAAGGAAAAAGGAGAGGGATGCTGTGGAAAGGAGTTCGTAAGACAATGCACCTGTTCACAGGGCTGGCAAAAGGATGGATGTTTGATAAAATTGGGGTTTGAGTGCATAGACCATCCACCCTACTCAATTGATCTTGCTCCATCTGACTGTTTCTTGTTTCCAAACCTTAAAAATAGTTTGAAAGGACAGCAATTCTTGAGTGAATCGGAGGTGACTGCAGCAACGGAGCAGTATTTCAGTGACCAGACAAAGAGTTTGAAAGGGCAGCGATTCTCGAGTGATTCGGAGGTGATTGCAGCAGCGGAGCAGTATTTCAGTGACCAGACAAAGAGTTTGAAAGGGCAGCAATTCTCGAGTGATTCGGAGGTGATTGCAGGAGCAGAGCAGTATTTCAGTGACCAGACAAAGAGTTTGAAAGGGCAGCGATTCTCGAGTGATTTGGAGGTGATTGCAGCAGCAGAGCAGTATTTAAGTGACCAGACTTCAGACTTTTTTTTTGGCATGGTTACATTTTTTGGCAGGGTTACCAGAAACTTTAGACACAATGTGCCAAGTGAGTTGAACTTCGGGGTGAACATGTTGAATAATTTGTTAGTCTCATGGCTCCACGTCATTCCATTGGTCGGACTTAGAACTTTTCAGCACCCCCTAGGTTTGCTATGTGGAATACAATACACACATTAGATCATATTAACAGTTTGTATGACACTGCATAGCGTATGAGCATGTATTACATACCTAAACATGTAGCATCTGAAATTGTCACCATGTTATAACAGGCAGTATAATCGTTCATTTTATATACATCACAATCTGTCTTCCAAATCTAGTTGTCCTGCACTGACAGTTGTAGGAGTATTCATAGGTGATAATCTAGTTACATCAGCTAGTGCAACATCTCAAGCAGGAGGGTGAGGAGAGTAATGAGCAGGCATAACGTTATATTCAAAATAATGCTACAAATCAGAAATGGGTTCTGCCAAGTGCTTTGTCAGTTCCTGGTGGAGACCTGCCGTGTCAGGTAATCACACTGGCATGTCACAATTCTTAAATGAAGAAAGTCCAGTTTTACACAGCTAGTGTTCTGTTATGTCAACCGTACTTCTTTAGGCTCACCTATGTAGGATCACAGAGTACCTGCTAATTTGATGGTAATAGATGTCAGAAGTTGAAACATCTTATACACTGTTTACTTTGTTGGTGAGGTCAGTAATGTCATCAGCAATTCCTCCAGCAAACAAGTAAATTTTATGATATACAATATGGCAGCTAACGCATACCTCTCAATCTCCCAGCGCAAGAAATCTGGACAAAGCCTAAAATAATGGGGGACAAAGGCCCAAAAATAGGTCAGATTTTAAATATTGCTCTTATAAGCTTAGAAAATTGCTAGAATAACAGGATTTCTGTTAGCATGCATTTTTTGAAAGATATAAAGTCTGAAAATCAAATGTATGTCATTATCTACTGACTTCAAACTTCAGTGACTTGCCATAAAATTACAGATTTTTTTGAGGAACAGATAAAAAAAAGGAGGCAAAAATCTCAACATTCTGCAAAAATCTGAACAGTTGAGAGGTACGCAGCTAAGCATAAATAATGTTAACACTTCAGCATTTCACACCACGTGACTACAGTTCAAAAACTGCACTGCATTCTGGGATAGGTTCCATCTTAAAGGGGCTACATCACACATTTATATTAGAAGGTAAAAGGCAGTATACATGTATATGTACCACGTTAACCTTGATTTCTGGGTTTTTAGTTTTACTGTGTATTCTAATGATCTTTTTTTCTCTTACTGCAGTGTTTATTTATGCATGTGGACCACCAGACTGGTTTGCTCTTTCCTTTTACTTTATGTTTAGTTTTGTATGGACTGACACGTTTATACATTGTTCTAAGTGAGTATAAGATTTATTTACATAACTGCCAGCCAAGTCTGTATTTGCGGGAGTGCAATTAGATTTGAACTTTTGAGACTTCATTGAATTGTTGAAAGTTTATACATTTGAAGTCTTTGAATATTGTGATATTTGAGATTTTGAAAGAGAAGGCTACCAAATTGTGGACAGACTTGACTAGGGAGGGGTATACCCAGAGGACAGTACATACTGCTCCCCCATTTGTAAGGACCAGGTCAAAAACATTTTGACCTCTGGTGAGCTCTTTTGACTATTTGGTACTGGGAATCTGTGTTGATGAAGTCCAAGGAATATCTTGGCATAATCTATGTTTGAGGTACAGGCCTCACAGTTTACTGAAGGCTAGTTATAGTCTTCAGATTAATGGTGGTTTTCTGTATGCAAAGTTCATTTAAGAAATGGACATGGTTTTGCAGGGGTCATCGAGGAGGTCCTGTCACATTCTATGACCTAATTATTTTATTTAGGCAAAGTAAATCATAAGAAATCTGGTTTCTGAGTCTGTGGGAACCTCTCTTGAAGTAAAGTGGTCTTTAACAAATATGGATACTCTAACACAGTTCCCATCAGCTCTAAAGGCATGGTAGGAACAAAGCCCTGTATAGAGGGTGTGCTTTCTGCTCTCTTAAACCAGGTTTAAGTAATAATACTCATACACACGCATGCACGCACACTGATGTGCTACAAATGCTGAAGGGTTTCAAGGTCACGTGACTTGTTATGTAGACTTCTAGCATTGACCAGTACAGTGCTTCGTTTGTTCTGTTTTTTTGGTTGTATACCTATTAGTTGGATTCTGCCCAAAAACAACACTATGGGGGCAACAAAGACTAGCAGGTATGCAGAAGCCTTGGAATGAGAGCTACGAGTGTACTTGGCAAAACAATGCCAGAGTTTTTCCTACACTTGTGAAATGCTTGGAAAGTACTAGAAATATCTCTCTCCATTTCCTTTAGGGTTCTGCATGTCACCTCATTTAGAGATCTTAGCAACAGAAGGACAACTCGCTGTTCCCTTGTGTTTTTCCAACCTTGTGAGGGTGGAGTCTGTGTAATATGCAATGAAGTCACCGATCTCCCGTATTTCATTGTTAGCAGAAGCTTAAGTGTACTCGGTCTGGAGCATTTTGTTCCTGGTGATTCTGAAATGTGGCTGCAACAGTATATGTTAGGGTATTTAATATCCATGAAGACCTGGTCTTCTTTGACTTTGGAGGCTGAGGAAATGCTGTTTTTCTACCCTCAGCATATAATAATTTTCCACACATTTGTGTAGAATGCTGTGGAGATGTGTGGTGTTTACAGACTCAGTTTTTTTTGTGACAGTGCCTTCCCCATCTTAATTAAATATTTACCCCTCTCACTCATAGTTTGAGATGGGGTAAGTAGCACTAGTTCATTGTCTGTGACAGTCAGACATTTACTACACTGCCTAAGTATACCAAGTGTTTTGAGGCTAGCAACAGCGGGAAAATAATCTGCCTTACCTTCCATTTAGTGCAAGACTGTAGACATTTGGGGGAAATAAGATTTATCTGAACAGTAGTAGAGGTTAGACATTTGGAGACTTGGACATGTGAGTGGTATTATAAGACTTATCTGTTCATTTGTTAGTTAATTAAGAGTTAATTAACTGAGGTGCTCTACTGAGGTAGAAACAAGTTAACAGTAACTTAACTGGTTCCTAAATAAAGAAGTAGCACCTCCAATGCTGTCTGCAAATGGGTACATTTCTGGCTGGGCTTGATAGGAGTAAAACTTCAAAGTGCTTGTGTCTGCTGAATGCTGGTTTGCAGGGAGCTGCTTGAAGAGAAGCTCAGCATAATACAGCTAAGCTGAGAATTTAAACAAACTGATGAAAGAAAAAAAATAAACAGCTTATGGCTACAGTCAATAATGCTAGCCTTCCAGAAATAGCAGCTGCAAACCCAGGGCTGGCCTTAGGTAAAGTGGCACCTTAGATGAAAAGCCTCCATAGCACCCCATCCCCCTGCTAATCCCATCTTGGCCTACTCACACTATCCAGATTACTTTTTTCCTTCCCTTTTCTTACAGTTTGTCTCACTATTCATTTTTTTCTGCAGTTATTCATTAATTCAGCATTCTCTATCTAGGCAAGACTGCACTTTGGTAATTAAACCAGGGATATAGGGACTGCAAGACCACCAGAAACCATAAGAGTTCTTGACAATCTGTGGTGAATTTTAGAGTTTTTTTAAACAACCTTTTCATCCATAGGTTCATAGATTCATAGGTAGGTACTAGGCTATCTGCCCGAGAGCATTTATAAGCCTAGCCAGAGTGTGTTGGCTTTCGCTGCTCCATTGATTAATTAACTGATCCTCTGTCAAGCAGAGCTAATGAAGTGATCCCAGGGGTGTATTTTCTGTTACCCATCCATTTGTCAAGGTTTCTCTTGAAGAGTGTTAGTGAGGGTCTCTGCCTAATGTAGTTTGGAATTTTGTTCCAAAGCATGGGGAGTCTCTGTGACAGGAATCTATCCCTCCAGCATGTTCTATTTATTGTTGTGGCGAGGTTTAGCTCACAGTGACTTGGATTTCTTTAGGTGGAGCATGTCCATTAATTCTGAGTTGGACATGGCTTTGTAAATCAGGCAGAAATCACCTCTGAGTAAGCCAGTGAGTTCAGCCGGAGTTTTTTCAGTCGGGCTGCATAGGACATATGCTTGAGGCCAGTAATCCTCTTGGTGAGGTACCTTTGTGGTCTCTCAAGCTGTTGGAAGTGTCTTGTGAGGTACATCCCAAATGGTGCATTGTACTCTATGATGGGTCTGATGAGTGATGAGTAGGGGGGCACTATAACCTCTTTATTTCTAGATGCGAACCCTTTAGTAATTAGATGGGCAACCATAGAAGGATTTCCTAACTACTTTGGCAATATGATTGTCAAAGGAGAGATTCCTATCTACCTGGGTCCTCAGATATCTTATTACCTCTTCTGTATTAAGGGGGCTGCCACCTATGTGGTAATTCATGGGTGTTTTGTTTTTCCCAAATGGGATGACTATGCATTTTCTGGCATTTAGCTTGAGGCCATGACTTTGACACCAGGTGTCTGTCTCAGTAAGACCCTTTTGGAGGATGTCCATGTCAGTTGGAGAGTCAATTATAGCTCCCAGTTTGCAGTCATCGGCGAACTTGGTTAGCCATAGTCCTCCTGTGTTTGCCTGTACTTCTGAGAAGTATATGCCAAACAGTAGGGGTCCCAAGACCAAGCCTTGTGGGACACCACTTGTGACTGGTTTAGAGTCGGACCTGGAGTCCGCTATTCTTACTGTGTAAGTTCTGTCTGTAAGCCAGTTGGCAACCCATCTCATGACGTGGGGGTTTATGTTCAGGCTGGTGAGTTTTTCTGTAATACCTGAGTGGGGAATGGTGTTGAAAACCTTGGCGAGTTCAAGGTAGGCTGTGTGAACAACCTTTCCCTCGTCTATGGCCTTGATGACTGTCCCGAAGAAGTCAACCAGGTTAGTAGGCATGATCTGCCCTTAACAAAGCCAAACTGGGTCAGGTCAAGTGTTTGGAGGTTCCCAATGTCTTTTTTAATGAGTTCCACAATGATGCGCTCTATAGCCTTGCAGACCAGGCTAGTCAGGCTTACGGGGCGATAGTTACCAGGTTCAGTTGTGGCCCCTCCTTTGTGGAGTGGAATAACCGTTGCTGTGCACCATTCTATGGGCACGTAGCCTGTGGAGAGGCTGAGGATGAACAGGGTGTTTAGGTGGGGGGTTAGTTTGTTCTGTAGTTCATGCAAGATGCAGCCTGGGACACCATCTGGCCCCAATGATGCTGTGTTTTTGGCTTTTGAAAGGGCTATTTTCACCTGTGTGTCTGTGATTTCTGGGACACTGCACTTTTCCAGTATTGTTGTTGGCCCTTTTGGGTGTGAGAGGGGGGTGAAGTTTGCACTGAATCTATCTGCCAGGATGTTGGCAATATCAGTAGGTTCAGTATATTTTGTGCTATTTTGCCCTACTTCAGTGCATATCTGTGAGTTGCCACTTAGATTCTTAACATAGCTAAAGAAGGCTTTGTGGTTATCTTTTGAACCCTTGGCTATTTTTCTTTCGAAGTTAGCCTTGGATGATTTTATGAGGGACCTTAGTTTCTTACTGATACTGATCAGGGATGTCTTTCTTTCTTGGGATTTGCTTTTTTTTCTGAACTAGTTAATCTAAGTGTATAGCCTGTTTTTGGCAGGGGTCCACCAGACTGGTTTCCTTCTCTTAGAGGAGTGAGTCTTGGTTTTGCTAGGGATGGCATGATCCATGCATTCTTGTAGGTGCTCATAGAGTGCATTTGTAAAGGTTTCTGCATCTTGGGCAGCGTTATCCTTTAGCGTGGGGGCTGTGAAACTTACCGCCTCTGTCTTAATTAAGGTGAAGTTTGCTTTAGAAATGTTTTTTACTGTAGTTTCCTTAGTTGGGGGTGGTGGTGGGGTGTGGACATCCAGAGTGATTAGTTTATGGTCTGATCTAACCAGTGACAGGTTGACCTCTGGTTTGGAACACCTGTCACCCATGTTTGTGATGAACAGGTCCAATATGTTTTCACCTCTGGCAAAGGAGTTTACCAGCTGATCCAGGGCATTTGAGTTGATGAATTCCAGGAAGCAGTGGGCCTGGGAGTTTGTACTCGAGTAGTTTTCCCAGTTAATGGTAGGATAATTGAAATCGCCCAATATCAGGGTATCATCGGTAGGACCTTCATGTTTTCCAGTGTCTCCGGAAAGGTGGAGTGGTGATCCTGGGTCATGGAGGGAGATCTGCAGCAGGTCACAATTTGCATTGCAGAATTGCCCAATGTTAGTTGCACGTGGATGATCTTAGAGGTATCATGCTGCGCCACTAACCTGGAGGTGTAGATATCCTTGATGAGTATGGATACACCCCCTCCTTTTGTGTTTTGGTCCATGTTCTATGGCCAAAACATGTGGTACGAGTTGTAGCCTGGTAGTGCTGGGGTACTCTCTGGAGCACTGAACCAGGTATCAGTTACTGCACAGATATCAACATTCTCCATACTGAGGAGTGCTTCGAGCGCGTGCATTTTGAGATTTAAACTCCTGGCGTTGAGTAGCATAACCCTCAGTTTTTTGTTAATTGTGCTGTTTATGGAGGTGGGTTTGACTTTTGAGCCTTGCCTAAAAAAGGCACTATGGGGGCAGCAAGAGCCTTGGCCAGTGTTCAAAAGCCTAGGGGTGACAGGTGCAAACCATCTCTTGCGAAGCCACAGGGCTTGTCGAGCATGTCGTCCCAGGCTGACAGACACTGTATCCCCTTTGAATGACATCAGAAGCTTAGCCAATTGTTGAAATTGATCATTTTTTCTTTATACTGAGGTATTATTCTTGGTATGGGCATGATGTTACTCAGGGTCAGGGTCATACCAGCCTGGGCTACATGATCAGAGAGCTCGTCCATGTCTCTTTTCATGTAGTCCAGGGAGGTATGTCTCAGGTCATTTATACCAACATGCACAACGACAGAGTCATATTTGTACTTGTTCTGGAGTGACCTGAGTGCTTGTGTTATGTGGCAGATTCTGGCTCCTGACAGGTAGCTAACAGTAACCTTCTGCTTGTCCAGCCTAGTGAATGGGACGTCAGTGTGCCTGTCTATAGAGTCACATATTACTAGAGTGTTAGGTATGTTATTTCGCCTTAAGGGCTGTGATTGTGCGGCACACTGATTTTGTGTTTTATGTGTTGTCTGGTTTGTGACGGGAGGTGCAGGTTGTTTGGGTGTCTGCTTTGGAGGTCTCTGATGCTTTCGCAGGTTTTTGTTTAGAGCCTCTGAGTATGACTTTGTGTATTTATAAGTATTTTTTGCCATTGCTGGTTTAGTAGGTCTACGTGTGGCTGGCGGTGTGGTGCAAGTGTTAACCTTCTCCTCTTGACTGTCTGTTCCAGTCTTGGGTAGAGACAGCTTAGACTCCAGTTTGGCTGTATAATTGCATCTCTCGCATATGTTAGTGATTTGTGGTAGGAGAAGAGGGTTGTCTGTGTACATGAGGCAGTTGTAACATTGCCTCAGGATACCCAGATTCACCAGCTGGACTGGAGAGTACACCTGAAATTGCCCTTTGGTCATGCCTGAATAGTAGGTTGAACTGCTTAGTCGCTTGGTTGGTGAGGGGTGAATAAAGAGTCTTGCCCTGCTGGGCAATCAAGTGTCGGGGTATATTAGTGCTTGCTATTAGGTCTGAGCAAGTGCTAGGCTGCAGGATGCTTTTTGAGTGCTTAGGTTGAGAGTTAGACTAGTTTCAAGGGACAAACTGAAGAGGAGACTAAGTGGAGCAGGGAGTAATTTAACCCTAGCTAACCAGCACTGCCTGGCAGAAAACCGTGCAAATGCGGTTTTTATAGCAGGGAAATGAAAGAGATAGAAATTAGCTCAAAATGGCCAATAAACTACTAACTTCTGGGCTGGAACCACTCCTCCAGGGACAGATAGGCTGTTCAAAGCTCCCCTCTCTCACAGGTGAACAGAGAAACTTCCTTCAAGCCAAGTAAGGTATGGGCAACTCAGAAACTTGTAACACAGCCCTGAATTCAGCTCTAGCCTGAAAACTGGACTATACTAGCTTAGAAAGGTGGGAAACAAGGAATTTTTTTTTTTTTTAAAGATAAGGCAAAAACACTAAAAAACAATACACTTAAAACAGCTTTAAATGACTACAAACGATCAGAAAAGGCTATCGCACTTTAGTGTGTAGCCTACAACAGTTAAACAAATTATTTAAACAAAAAATGACTTTTTAAAAGTGCTGGCAGTCAAATAAGTACAATATGTGAAAAAAGAAGCTTTTGAATCACAATAAACGCTGGAAAATCAGCATTTAGGCGGAAAACAGTTAAGTACAGCAAGAAAGTACAGAAAACTGATACTTAATCACTCTAAAGTCTCTCTTCTAAGCTAGAAGGCTTGTATCAGTTTAAGGCTTTCTAGTGCTACCCAGTAGGTTAGTTACAGGAAAGATGGGAAACAAGCGCAGATGTGGTCTTTTAAACCAGAAAGTTGAAAGAGATGGACAAACTGTCCAAATGGTCAATAAACTACAATTTCTGGGCCAAGAACCACTCCTCTTGTGGTAGACAGGCTACCTAGTGCTTACCACTCCCACTGATAAGCTAGAAGGCTTTCTTCCAACACAGAAAGGCTTGTGGGGCTCAGAAGCTTACCAACAGTCCTGGATACAGCAACTCTGTATCTGGACTAGGCTAGTTACAGGAATGGTGGGAAACAAGCACAAGTGCTGCTTTCAAACCAGAAAGTTGAAAGAGATGGAAAAATCCAGTGATGGCCTGAATGAAAACCATGAATAAGGAAAGAAATTAAGTCTTGCTCTTCAACTCTCCTTCTGCCTTCATTCTTTCAACACACCCTAATTGACACAAATACCTGTAATAGCTGAATTAAGCTGAGGGTCTGGGAGATGCTAGTCATCTAGAAGCCATGGGCTTACTGATGCTTTGATGTGCAATTTTAATCCAAAGATGGCATGAACAAAAAGTATGCATACAGAAAAGAAATGTAATCTCGTTTTTTTTTTATTTCAAGAAGAAGTAAGTTCTATCCACATTTTAATGCTCAAAACTGACCAAACACCAGTTCACAATAAATTGATGCTTCATGTTTTCCAGTGTCTCCGGAAAGGTGGAGTGGTGATCCTGGGTCATGGAGGGAGATCTGCAGCAGGTCACAATTTGCATTGCAGAATTGCCCAATGTTAGTTGCACGTGGATGATCTTAGAGGTATCATGCTGCGCCACTAACCTGGAGGTGTAGATATCCTTGATGAGTATGGATACACCCCCTCCTTTTGTGTTTTGGTCCATGTTCTATGGCCAAAACATGTGGTACGAGTTGTAGCCTGGTAGTGCTGGGGTACTCTCTGGAGCACTGAACCAGGTATCAGTTACTGCACAGATATCAACATTCTCCATACTGAGGAGTGCTTCGAGCGCGTGCATTTTGAGATTTAAACTCCTGGCGTTGAGTAGCATAACCCTCAGTTTTTTGTTAATTGTGCTGTTTATGGAGGTGGGTTTGACTTTTGAGCCTTGCCTAAAAAAGGCACTATGGGGGCAGCAAGAGCCTTGGCCAGTATTCAAAAGCCTAGGGGTGACAGGTGCAAACCATCTCTTGCGAAGCAACAGGGCTTGTCGAGCATGTCGCCCCAGGCTGACAGACACTGTATCCCCTTTGAATGACATCAGAAGCTTAGCCAATTGTTGAAATTGATCATTTTTTCTTTATACTGAGGTATTATTGTTGGTATGGGCATGATGTTACTCAGGGTCAGGGTCATACCAGCCTGGGCTACATGATCAGAGAGCTCGTCCATGTCTCTGTCTCTTTTCATGTAGTCCAGGGAGGTATGTCTCAGGTCATTTATACCAACATGCACAACGACAGAGTCATATTTGTACTTGTTCTGGAGTGACCTGAGTGCTTGTGTTATGTGGCAGATTCTGGCTCCTGACAGGTAGCTAACAGTAACCTTCTGCTTGTCCAGCCTAGTGAATGGGACGTCAGTGTGCCTGTCTATAGAGTCACATATTACTAGAGTGTTAGGTATGTTATTTCGCCTTAAGGGCTGTGATTGTGCGGCACACTGATTTTGCGTTTTATGTGTTGTCTGGTTTGTGACGGGAGGTGCAGGTTGTTTGGGTGTCTGCTTTGGAGGTCTCTGATGCTTTCGCAGGTTTTTGTTTAGAGCCTCTGAGTATGACTTTGTGTATTTATAAGTATTTTTTGCCATTGCTGGTTTAGTAGGTCTACGTGTGGCTGGCGGTGTGGTGCAAGTGTTAACCTTCTCCTCCTGACTGTCTGTTCCAGTCTTGGGTAGAGACAGCTTAGACTCCAGTTTGGCTGTATAATTGCATCTCTCGCATATGTTAGTGATTTGTGGTAGGAGAAGAGGGTTGTCTGTGTACATGAGGCAGTTGTAACATTGCCTCAGGATACCCAGATTCACCAGCTGGACTGGAGAGTACACCTGAAATTGCCCTTTGGTCATGCCTGAATAGTAGGTTGAACTGCTTAGTCGCTTGGTTGGTGAGGGGTGAATAAAGAGTCTTGCCCTGCTGGGCAATCAAGTGTCGGGGTATATTAGTGCTTGCTATTAGGTCTGAGCAAGTGCTAGGCTGCAGGATGCTTTTTGAGTGCTTAGGTTGAGAGTTAGACTAGTTTCAAGGGACAAACTGAAGAGGAGACTAAGTGGAGCAGGGAGTAATTTAACCCTAGCTAACCAGCACTGCCTGGCAGAAAACCGTGCAAATGCGGTTTTTATAGCAGGAAATGAAAGAGATAGAAATTAGCTCAAAATGGCCAATAAACTACTAACTTCTGGGCTGGAACCACTCCTCCAGGGACAGATAGGCTGTTCAAAGCTCCCCTCTCTCACAGGTGAACAGAGAAACTTCCTTCAAGCCAAGTAAGGTATGGGCAACTCAGAAACTAGTATCACAGCCCTGAATTCAGCACTAGCCTGAAAACTGGACTATACTAGCTTAGAAAGGTGGGAAACAAGGAATTTTTTTTTTTTTAAAGATAAGGCAAAAACAGTAAAAAAAAAAAAAAAATACACTTAAAACAGCTTTAAATGACTACAAACGATCAGAAAAGGCTATCGCACTTTAGTGTGTAGCCTACAACAGTTAAACAAAATTTTTAAACAAAAACGCTTTTTAAAAGCGCAGGCAGTCAAATAAGTACAATATGTGAAAAAAGAAGCTTTTGAATCACAATAAACGCTGGAAAATCAGCATTTAGGCGGAAAACAGTTAAGTACAGCAAGAAAGTACAGAAAACTGATACTTAATCACTCTAAAGTCTCTCTTCTAAGCTTAAAGGCTTGTATCAGTTTAAGGCTTTCTAGTGCTACCCAGTAGGTTAGTTACAGGAAAGATGGGAAACAAGCAGATGTGGTCTTTTAAACCAGAAAGTTGAAAGAGATGGACAAACTGTCCAAATGGTCAATAAACTACAATTTCTGGGCCAAGAACCACTCCTCTTGTGGTAGACAGGCTACCTAGTGCTTACCACTCCCACTGATAAGCTAGAAGGCTTTCTTCCAACACAGAAAGGCTTGTGGGGCTCAGAAGCTTACCAACAGTCCTGGATACAGCAACTCTGTATCTGGACTAGGCTAGTTACAGGAATGGTGGGAAACAAGCACAAGTGCTGCTTTCAAACCAGAAAGTTGAAAGAGATGGAAAAAATCCAGTGATGGCCTGAATGAAAACCATGAATAAGGAAAGAAATTAAGTCTTGCTCTTCAACTCTCCTTCTGCCTTCATTCTTTCAACACACCCTAATTGACACAAATACCTGTAATAGCTGAATTAAGCTGAGGGTCTGGGAGATGCTAGTCATCTAGAAGCCATGGGCTTACTGATGCTTTGATGTGCAATTTTAATCCAAAGATGGCATGAACAAAAAGTATGCATACAGAAAAGAAATGTAATCTCGTTTTTTTTTTATTTCAAGAAGAAGTAAGTTCTATCCACATTTTAATGCTCAAAACTGACCAAACACCAGTTCACAATAAATTGATGCTTCATGTTTTCCAGTGTCTCCGGAAAGGTGGAGTGGTGATCCTGGGTCATGGAGGGAGATCTGCAGCAGGTCACAATTTGCATTGCAGAATTGCCCAATGTTAGTTGCACGTGGATGATCTTAGAGGTATCATGCTGCGCCACTAACCTGGAGGTGTAGATATCCTTGATGAGTATGGATACACCCCCTCCTTTTGTGTTTTGGTCCATGTTCTATGGCCAAAACATGTGGTACGAGTTGTAGCCTGGTAGTGCTGGGGTACTCTCTGGAGCACTGAACCAGGTATCAGTTACTGCACAGATATCAACATTCTCCATACTGAGGAGTGCTTCGAGCGCGTGCATTTTGAGATTTAAACTCCTGGCGTTGAGTAGCATAACCCTCAGTTTTTTGTTAATTGTGCTGTTTATGGAGGTGGGTTTGACTTTTGAGCCTTGCCTAAAAAAGGCACTATGGGGGCAGCAAGAGCCTTGGCCAGTATTCAAAAGCCTAGGGGTGACAGGTGCAAACCATCTCTTGCGAAGCAACAGGGCTTGTCGAGCATGTCGCCCCAGGCTGACAGACACTGTATCCCCTTTGAATGACATCAGAAGCTTAGCCAATTGTTGAAATTGATCATTTTTTCTTTATACTGAGGTATTATTCTTGGTATGGGCATGATGTTACTCAGGGTCAGGGTCATACCAGCCTGGGCTACATGATCAGAGAGCTCGTCCATGTCTCTGTCTCTTTTCATGTAGTCCAGGGAGGTATGTCTCAGGTCATTTATACCAACATGCACAACGACAGAGTCATATTTGTACTTGTTCTGGAGTGACCTGAGTGCTTGTGTTATGTGGCAGATTCTGGCTCCTGACAGGTAGCTAACAGTAACCTTCTGCTTGTCCAGCCTAGTGAATGGGACGTCAGTGTGCCTGTCTATAGAGTCACATATTACTAGAGTGTTAGGTATGTTATTTCGCCTTAAGGGCTGTGATTGTGCGGCACACTGATTTTGTGTTTTATGTGTTGTCTGGTTTGTGACGGGAGGTGCAGGTTGTTTGGGTGTCTGCTTTGGAGGTCTCTGATGCTTTCGCAGGTTTTTGTTTAGAGCCTCTGAGTATGACTTTGTGTATTTATAAGTATTTTTTGCCATTGCTGGTTTAGTAGGTCTACGTGTGGCTGGCGGTGTGGTGCAAGTGTTAACCTTCTCCTCCTGACTGTCTGTTCCAGTCTTGGGTAGAGACAGCTTAGACTCCAGTTTGGCTGTATAATTGCATCTCGCATATGTTAGTGATTTGTGGTAGGAGAAGAGGGTTGTCTGTGTACATGAGGCAGTTGTAACATTGCCTCAGGATACCCAGATTCACCAGCTGGACTGGAGAGTACACCTGAAATTGCCCTTTGGTCATGCCTGAATAGTAGGTTGAACTGCTTAGTCGCTTGGTTGGTGAGGGGTGAATAAAGAGTCTTGCCCTGCTGGGCAATCAAGTGTCGGGGTATATTAGTGCTTGCTATTAGGTCTGAGCAAGTGCTAGGCTGCAGGATGCTTTTTGAGTGCTTAGGTTGAGAGTTAGACTAGTTTCAAGGGACAAACTGAAGAGGAGACTAAGTGGAGCAGGGAGTAATTTAACCCTAGCTAACCAGCACTGCCTGGCAGAAAACCGTGCAAATGCGGTTTTTATAGCAGGGAAATGAAAGAGATAGAAATTAGCTCAAAATGGCCAATAAACTACTAACTTCTGGGCTGGAACCACTCCTCCAGGGACAGATAGGCTGTTCAAAGCTCCCCTCTCTCACAGGTGAACAGAGAAACTTCCTTCAAGCCAAGTAAGGTATGGGCAACTCAGAAACTTGTAACACAGCCCTGAATTCAGCTCTAGCCTGAAAACTGGACTATACTAGCTTAGAAAGGTGGGAAACAAGGAATTTTTTTTTTTTTTTTAAAGATAAGGCAAAAACACTAAAAAACAATACACTTAAAACAGCTTTAAATGACTACAAACGATCAGAAAAGGCTATCGCACTTTAGTGTGTAGCCTACAACAGTTAAACAAATTATTTAAACAAAAAACGACTTTTTAAAAGTGCTGGCAGTCAAATAAGTACAATATGTGAAAAAAGAAGCTTTTGAATCACAATAAACGCTGGAAAATCAGCATTTAGGCGGAAAACAGTTAAGTACAACAAGAAAGTACAGAAAACTGATACTTAATCACTCTAAAGTCTCTCTTCTAAGCTTAAAGGCTTGTATCAGTTTAAGGCTTTCTAGTGCTACCCAGTAGGTTAGTTACAGGAAAGATGGGAAACAAGCGCAGATGTGGTCTTTTAAACCAGAAAGTTGAAAGAGATGGACAAACTGTCCAAATGGTCAATAAACTACAATTTCTGGGCCAAGAACCACTCCTCTTGTGGTAGACAGGCTACCTAGTGCTTACCACTCCCACTGATAAGCTAGAAGGCTTTCTTCCAACACAGAAAGGCTTGTGGGGCTCAGAAGCTTACCAACAGTCCTGGATACAGCAACTCTGTATCTGGACTAGGCTAGTTACAGGAATGGTGGGAAACAAGCACAAGTGCTGCTTTCAAACCAGAAAGTTGAAAGAGATGGAAAAAATCCAGTGATGGCCTGAATGAAAACCATGAATAAGGAAAGAAATTAAGTCTTGCTCTTCAACTCTCCTTCTGCCTTCATTCTTTCAACACACCCTAATTGACACAAATACCTGTAATAGCTGAATTAAGCTGAGGGTCTGGGAGATGCTAGTCATCTAGAAGCCATGGGCTTACTGATGCTTTGATGTGCAATTTTAATCCAAAGATGGCATGAACAAAAAGTATGCATACAGAAAAGAAATGTAATCTCGTTTTTTTTTTATTTCAAGAAGAAGTAAGTTCTATCCACATTTTAATGCTCAAAACTGACCAAACACCAGTTCACAATAAATTGATGCTTCATGTTTTCCAGTGTCTCCGGAAAGGTGGAGTGGTGATCCTGGGTCATGGAGGAGATCTGCAGCAGGTCACAATTTGCATTGCAGAATTGCCCAATGTTAGTTGCACGTGGATGATCTTAGAGGTATCATGCTGCGCCACTAACCTGGAGGTGTAGATATCCTTGATGAGTATGGATACACCCCCTCCTTTTGTGTTTTGGTCCATGTTCTATGGCCAAAACATGTGGTACAGTTGTAGCCTGGTAGTGCTGGGGTACTCTCTGGAGCACTGAACCAGGTATCAGTTACTGCACAGATATCAACATTCTCCATACTGAGGAGTGCTTCGAGCGTGCATTTTGAGATTTAAACTCCTGGCGTTGAGTAGCATAACCCTCAGTTTTTTGTTAATTGTGCTGTTTATGGAGGTGGGTTTGACTTTTGAGCCTTGCCTAAAAAAGGCACTATGGGGGCAGCAAGAGCCTTGGCCAGTATTCAAAAGCCTAGGGGTGACAGGTGCAAACCATCTCTTGCGAAGCAACAGGGCTTGTCGAGCATGTCGTCCCAGGCTGACAGACACTGTATCCCCTTTGAATGACATCAGAAGCTTAGCCAATTGTTGAAATTGATCATTTTTTCTTTATACTGAGGTATTATTCTTGGTATGGGCATGATGTTACTCAGGGTCACAATTTGCTTGTGAGAATACATATATCATGTCTAGGAATACCTGCTCCCCTACCCTCCCATCTCAAAATAGGTCAACACTTTCTGTGCATCCCCGTCTAATATTAAATTGGGATTAAAATTAAGACACAAATATCCACAGTCATATTTCAAGGTGCTGCTGTCATATTTATATACAGCATGCCTTCTCACCTCCTATTCCTAAAAACAGTCAACTTCTGTGTTCATTTCCAATATCAGACTAGAGCAAACCTGAAAAAACTAATTGAATATAACATATTTGCTGTCAGATATATATAAACAACATGCTTATTTACTCTCCCCAAATGATAGCCACCTGTATATCCATGATATGTGTGATTGTGAAGAAAATGAAAAAAAAATAATTGCAATAATGCTACTTCTAGAGATGGTACAATACTCCTCTACATGCTATAGTGATTCTCTGTGCACCCTCTGAAGTTTGTGAGGAAAGTTAAAGAAATGACCACACTGTCTTCAGCCCATCACCAGACATAGTGACCACTGAGGTTAGTGAGGAAAGTTAAAGAAATGATGACAACGCCACTAGCCCCCAACACAAGTACAGCAATCTCCTCTGTACACTCAAGACCAGGACTAATTGTAGACTAGGTGGGGTTCAGGACTGAAGTGATTGCTAACCCGTGTCAAATTCACCTCTACAGCCTTGGGGAATGAAGGCCACCAGCCTCCATAGGTTTTGAGGGTCTGGGTATTCTTTGTTGCATTTAGCCCTTGTTTTGTTTTTTTGAGATAACTGTGAAACCAAGAAGTAAAAACAGGGTCATTTACTTTCATCCAATCTACCTACCCCCACCAAGCAGTTGTATCCACTTCTATGTACAACTCAGATGTTTGATTGTGATAAAGACAATGGCACTGTAATGTACTTCACCTTTTTTGCTAAACAAATAGTTGACACACATTAAATTATTGCACATTGCTTATACAACTACATTAATCCTGCAAAGCCGAAATAATAAGCAAACAGTAGCAGGCAGTTGGTCATTTTCTTCCAAAAAAGGCATCCATACTAATTACATCTACTCTTTCTAGACATATCATGTATCTAGTTAAGTAGTCCATCTTACTTCTCACAAAAGCACTCTAGTCCTTCAAAGCCAGACAGCGACTGTTTGAACTGAACTAAGACAAGAAGGCCAGTTAATTTCATCCAGCCAACCCCATCCCTGCCCAGCATTTATAACCACAACATCTGACTGCTGTGTAATATTTCACCTCCACAGTCCATGCAAACAAGTTGCCACACATTAAAGTATTCCAATCCAAATTGCTCCACACAAATTGAAAAGACAGAAATATGTTGCACAAAATACCTGGTTGATTTCTGCCAGCATTATTATAAAAACAGTAATAACAATTCTCCTTTTCTATAATCCCAACTGCCCACACCAATTACAAAGCCAGAAATATTGCCCAAAATATCTGGTTGACGATCTCTACTGTTATTGTTAAAAAGCTGCCTGCTACTGTTTTCCTATTATTTTGGCTTTGCAGAACTAATGTAGTATATAAGCACTGTGCAGTATTTTAATGTGTGGTAACTATTTGTTTAGCAAAAAAGGATGGCGCAGTGGCACAATGGTGCAGTGGTAGCATTGTTACCTCACAGCAAGAGGTTCTCCAGTTCAATTCTTGGCTGGGGTGCCTTCTGTGCAGAGTCTGCATGTCCTCCCTGAATTCATGTGGGTTTCCTCCAGGTGCTCCGGTTTCCTCCCATGTTACAAAGACATGCATCTGGAGCATTTCTTCCCAGGCCTCTGCTGAAAATTGGTTCGTTCCAAGTCGGACTTTCCCAGTTAAATGTAAAATAAAATAAAAAATTAAAATAAAAGAGTAATAACACTTCTCACCCTGTCATTCCCCTCATCCCGACTGCCCTCATAAATTGAAAAGTCAGAAATATTGCCCTAAATATCTGAGTGAACACTGCCAACATTACTGCAATAAAAAGATCCATTACACTTCTCTTTGTGGCATTGCCCTCATCCCAATATAAATCACAAAGCCAGAAATATTGCCCAAAATATTTGATCATTGCCAGCATTATTGTAAAAAAAAAAAAAAAAAAAAAAAAAAACAATAATAACACTTCTCACTGAACTATTCCCCTCATCTCTACTGCCACACAAATCATAAAGCAAGAAATAGTGTGTTAGTATCTGGTTAAACACTGCCAGCATTACTGTAGAAAAGAGAGAGTAATTACACTTCTCATCATGCCATTCGTCTCATCCCAACACTAATCAAGAACAGGAATATTGTCCAAAATTATCTGGTCACTCAATGCCATAAACATAGTAATGACATGTACCTCACTGTGCAGTTACTGTCATCCCAACACAAATCAGAAAGTCAGGAATATTGTCCAAAACATCTGGTCAATCACTGCTAGCGTTATAAACAGTAATGACACTTACCTCACTGTGCCATACCCTCATCCCAAATGCTCACACAAATCACAGAGTCAGAAAAATTGCCAGAATTACCTGATTAATCACTACTAGCAATATTGTCACAAACATTAGAAACATAGTTTTAATGACAACACTTATCTCACTGTTACAACTCATCATTCCTATCATTTCTCACCAAACAAACTTTAGCAGAAGGTCTCTTACTTTAACCTGTCCACCATTAGTTCAGGTGCCTTCACTTCTGTATTTGAACACTGTGAGGTCTGTACTTCCACGATCTCACAATGTTTAAAACTAATATAATGACATGACTACAGCACCCTCTCCCCTTGTAGCACCTGACATTCCACAGACTTAGTTTCTTTTCAGTAAGGACATTTTATTTATTTTTTAGAGCAATAAAATGTAACTGTAAAAAATAAATAAATAAATATAACTAGGGAAAGAGTTCTCCTAGAAGAACAGTGCCTTAAGTAATTGTTTAGTTTGCCAAACCATAATGTCAGCACAGTGCTCATCCTTTCTCTCAGAACATTTACCACTATTTCTTAAACTCCCAACACATTAGTCTAAAACTTTGCTTTATTAATAAATTTGTTATAAGTAGCAGTTTTAGAGGGAAGTGCAGATTAAGCACAATAAAACAATATAGGTGGCTTTGCAATTCATCACTTCAGTTACTAGCAAAGAAAATTTTGTAATGATTTTAGTACTTCTTTTGACATAATGCTCTTGAAGTAGAGTAGTGGAAGTCTGTAGATCACAAAGATTTAGTTGGAATTAGTAGTAGTGATGGAGTTAATTTGGGTGTTACTTGTATTCTTGGGCTTTTGAAGATAAGGGTTTCTATGTTATTTTGGAGCCTCTTGCTTAGGCAGATATTTACTGTTAGTAACTTGCAAGCTGATTGTCACTGCCTTCAGTGGCTTCCAGAACTGTGCATGAGTACCAGCGCAGAATGTATGTTTATTTCTTATGGATGTGCCTTTTAACAGCATTATGTGCTTGATGTTTTAATATGTGAAGTGCTAGTTCATTGTTGTTATTATTATTATTATTATTATTATTATTATTATTATAAATTAATACAAGGCACAGGGAGCCCAACTGCTGAGACAAAACCTCTTTAATCCAAAGCGAAAAGACGTATTTTATTTATTTATTTATTTGTTTTACATTTCTCGGTTTAATAACATTATTAAATGACAAAATACTGATTTTATTTGATTTATATATATATATGTTTATTAACATACATTTATTTGAGTATTAGATGTCATTTTAATACAAGGAAGAAACAAGTTTTATTATGTATTGTTTTAATTGATGTTGTTTTTCTGTTGGTCCTTTTAAAATTTAGAACTGCATATAAAGGACTTGCTAAATGAGGTAATTTTATCTGAACAAGTTGATTGACGAAAACGTAAAGGGAATTTTGTACAACAGCGTTATTGTTATTATCTGTGCTTGTTTTAGGATTACGTATTTCGTTTTGGATTAAAGAAGTTTTGTCTCAACAGTTGGACTCCCTGTGCCTTGTATTCATTTTTATCAGTTTTTGGATTGGCACTGAGATCACTCCTTTGTTTCTTCTTCTTCTTATTATTATTATTGGAAGGGTTTGTTTTTCATAGCTTGTAAGATGTATCCCGTTGTTTCAAGAGATTCCTAATTTCAGATGTTGACCGCAGACATGAAGTACCTTTCAATTGTACTTGTTAAGCTGAAAAAGTCCCTCTTGGGTAGTCTCAAAAATGTTAAGGAAGGGAATAAAGGCAACAGCTGAGTTTGGTATAATTGAATATATCCGTACTCCAGAAACTAGGAAATAAATGAAGTAAAAACAATCTAAAACTACTGCTGAACCAAAATACACACTCCACTTGTAGGTAAGAATAAACACGAAAAACTGTTTAATGAAGCACTTTTCATCTCACTCAGTGATGAAACTTCTTCAGATAAAATCACAATGCTCAACAATCAACTAAAATACACAACCTTTTACAACTGTGCACCAATAAAAACCTATCCACATTCCCCCTTACTCTCTTGCTAAATTAACCCATTCATTTCTATTGACACTTTTCTTCCTCCAATGCCAAAGAAGCTAAAAAGTAAGGTGTGCAAAACAGTGGTGCGACCAGTACTACTGTATGGCACAGAAACCTGGGCAGTAAAGGCAGAGCAGATGAGGAAGCCGCAGATGATGGAAATGAAGTGGCTGAGATGGGTGGTAGGATGTGCACTGTGGGACAGATGAAGAAATGAGGACATAAGATCCGAAGCCAAAGTAGTTCCAGTTGCAGAAAAGATCAAAGAGAGCAGATTATGGTGGTATTGGCACATGTGCAGGAAAGCAGAAGACAATCTGGTGAAGAAGATTTGGGGCAGACAAGAAGAAATTAATAGAAAACAAGGGCATCCAGCAAAGAGGTGGATGGATTGTTTGAGATAAGATCTGCAACAGTCAGGCATGAGTGTCAAAAAAGGCAGGAGTGTGGCATTGAATTCAGAGAGAAATGGTGACAGTTAGTTAACTCAACACCCTGACCCCATGTAGAAAATGGGAAAAAAGGGGGATGATGATGATGATGATGATGATGATGATGATGAAGACTTTAAAAACGCTACTTAATATTACTGTGTTGATACTTTTTGCACTGTATTGTATCTGTCCTGCATTACACATAGATTGTATATGCAGTGTGCTTAGGTCACAGCTAAAAAGCCTCTTTGGGCAAGTTTATTTACCTGATAAACAATCAAGCAAACAAATGACAATCAATGAATCAATCAATAAATCAATGAATGAATCAATAAATGCAAACACACATGCAAAAAAAAAAATGCAATAGAAATTTGCACTGCAAAGGAAACTATACAAGTGCACTTTGAGAAAATGAAGGTTATCTAAAACTGATGCTAAAATAGATGCTGATCTTCTAAATCACATGGAGTACTGTAAAGGAAAAACGCCAACATTTTTAAGTCCATACCATCTGCCTGTAATTAATATCACATTTTTAAACACTGTTGTACTAACCTGTGCCAATAAACCTATCCCAGAAAATGTGGTATTCAAGAAGGGAGACTGGCATAAACATGCTCCCGGTGTCAAAGCTGGATGATGTAAAAAAGCTCATATGACTGGACTGGGTGTGAGGGGGTAAATATGTTAATTTTTTGTTATACATTAAAAGGTGAAATATTTTCTCCTCACTGAGATTATAAACAAAAGTAATCGAATCAGTGTACTCTAAAGAAGAGTACAACATTCTGTCACAAAAGTCGACAAATTTTGATAATTGCTGTTATTTTTTATACAGTATTCTGGTAGTTTCAGTACCTCTATAAAGTCTTCCACCCCCCCTCCCAGATTTCTGAGTTATTGTACTAAGTATTGTACTGTTTTATAAATAGTGAATATAAATGAACTTACCGTTCTTGGTTCCTCCAGGCTTATGTTGTTGGTGATGGCTATATTTGCAGTTTGTGCCATACTTGCAATACCCTTTAAAAAAATATTGGCAAATGTGTGGATATTTACAATTTCTCCCATCCCTGCAAGACCCTTGATTGTAGTACTTGCAAGGCTAGAAAAAGACAGACAGACAAAATAAATAAATAAATGAACAGGAAAGATTGTTTATCATAGAATGAGGCTACATATAATGACAATTTTCTAAGTTCACTTCATTTTTAATATATGCTTTATATAGCATATTTAAGTATCAAAACCTCCTCAATTCAAGGAACTCATACAAAAGTTTGAAATGATTTCTTCATTCAGGAACTGATTAGAAATGCTAATCGTCAGTACTATACCATGTAAATATCATTAATTATCTTGTCATGTGTTTATAATTTTCTGAATAAATTTTATATTAATTTAGTGACTAACTGGGTGGCACAGTGGATGGAACTGTCACTTCAAGACAAGAAGGTTTGTGGTTGAGTTCTCGGCTGGAGCACATTCTGTGTGGAGTCGGCATGTCAACCCTGTGTGAATATGAGTCTTATCCATGTCCATGTAGGTCAGTTTTCTTCCGCCTCCAAAAGCTATTTGTTTGGCTGATTAGTGACTTTAAGTTCTTCATAGGTGTGTGTATGTCTGTGTGCGTGTGACTGTGTGTGTGTGTGTGTGTGTGTGTGTGTGTGTGTGTGTGTGTGTGTGTGTGTGTGTGTATGTGTGTGTGTGTGTGTGGGTGTGTATGCGTGTGATGGACATGACATGTCTGTCAATCTACATCCCTTCCCCCCTTAGTTAACAAACTCTGTGGATGGCAGCAGCTCTTCTTATGGAACTATAGAAGTGAGATGTGACTTTTGAGTATCAGCTATTCACGGGATCACCATGGAAGTCAGATGTGACTCATGACCATCAGTTCTTCATGGGATCACCATGGAAGTCAGATGTGACTTTTGACCATCAACTCTTCATGGGATCACCATGGAAGTCAGATGTAACTCATGACCATCAGTTCTTCGTGGAATCACCATGAAAGTCAAATGTGACTCCTGACCATCTGCTCTTCATGGGATCACTGTGGAAGTCAAATGTGACTCCTAACCATCAGCTCTTCATGGGATCACCATGGAAGTCAGATGTGACTCTTGGTCATCAACTCCTCATGGGAACACCATGAAAATAAGATGTGACTCATGAGCATCAGCTCATCATGGGATCACCCTGGAAGTCAGATATGACTCCTGACCATCAGCTCTTCATGGGATCACCATAGTAGTCAGATGTGACTCATGACCATCAGCTCTTCATGGGATCAACATGGAAGTCATGTGTGACTTCTGACCATCAGCTCTTCATGGGATATCCGTGGAAGTCAGATGTGACTCCTGACTATCAGTTCTTCATGGGATCACCATGGAAGTCAGATGTGACTCCTGACCACCAGCTCTTCATGGCATCACCCTGGAAGTTAGATGTGACCCAGGAGCATTAGATCTTCATGGGATCAATATTGAAATCAGATGTGACTCATGAGGTTTAGCTTTCATGGAATCACTATGGAAATCAGATGTGACTCATGAGGCTCAGCACTTCATGGAATCACTATAGAAGTCAGATATGACTCATGACCATCAGCTCTTTATGGGATCACCATGGAAATCAGATGTGACTCTTGACCATCAGCTTTTCATGGGCTCACTATGAAAATCAGATGTGACTGATGACCATCAGCTCTTCATGCAATCACCATTGAAATCAGATGTGACTCATGATCATCAGCACTTCTTGAGCTCACTATGGAAGTCAGATGTGACTCACAAGCATTAGCTCTTCATGGGATCACCCTGGAAATCAAATGTGACTCTTGACCATCAGATTTTCATGAGCTCACTGTAGAAATAAAATGAGATTGTGACCATCAACTCTTCATGGAATCACCATGTGACTCATGACCATCAGCTCTTTGTGGGATCACCATAGAATTCAGGTGTGACTCATGAGCATCAGGTCTTTATGGAATCACCATGGAGGTCAGATGTAACTCAAGACCATCAGTTCTTCATGGGATTGCCTTGGAAGTCAGATCAACTCTTCATGGGATCACCATGGAAATCAGATGTGACTCATGATAATCAGCTCTTTATGGACTCACTGTGGAAGTCAGAAGTGACTCATGAGCATCAGCTCTTCATGGGATCACATGGAAGTCAGATGTGACTCATGAGCATCAGCTCTTCATGGAATCACTGTGGAAGCCAGATGAAAGTCAAAACCATCATCTCTTCATGGGATCACTATGGAAGTCAGATATGACTCATGATTATCAGCTCTTTATGGGAACACCATGGAAATCAGATGTGACTCATGATCATCAGCTCTTCATGGAATCACCCTGGAAAGCAGATGTGACATTTGACCATCAGCTTTTCATGGGCTCACTATATAAATAAGATGTGATCATGACCATCAACTCTTCATGGAATCACTATGGAAATCAGACTTGACTCATGACCTTCAGCTCTTCATGGGATCATCCTGGAAATCAGATGTGACTCTTGACCATCAGCTGTTCATAGGCTCACTATAAAAATAAGATGTGATAATGACCATCAACTCTTCATGGAATCACCATGGAAGTCAGATGTGACTCATGACCATCAGCTCTTCATGGGATCACCATGGAAGTCAGGTGTGACTCACCATGGAAATCAGATGTGACTCATAATCATCCGCTCTTCATGGGATCACATGGAAGACAGATGTGACTCATAAGCATTAGCTCTTCATGGAATCACTGTGGAAGCCAGATGTGACTCATGACCATCAGATGTTCATGAAATCATTATTGAAATCAGATGTGACTCATGAGGGTTCAGCTCTTCATGGAATCACTGTGGAAATCAGATGTGACTCATGACCATCAGTTCTTCATGGGATCACCGTGGAAATCAGATGTGACTCATGATCATCAGCTCCTCATGGGCTCACTGTGGAAGTTAGATGTGACTCATGAGCATCAGCTGTTCATGGGATCACTATGGAAGTCACATGTGACTCATGACCAGAAGCTTTTTGTGGGATCACATAGAGGTCAGATTTGACTCATGAGCATCAGTGATCACTAAAGAAGCCAGATGTGACTGGTGAGCATCAGCTGTTCATGGGATCAGCATAGAAGTAAAGATCTTCATGAGATCACCATGGAAATCAGATGTGAGTCACAAACATCAGCTCCTCGTGGGATCACTATTAAAGTCAGATGTTATTCATGACGACCAGCTCTTCATGGAATCACTATGGAATTTAGATGTGACTTATGCCCATCAGATCTTCATGGGTTCACTATGGAAGTCAGATGTGACTCATGGGCATCAGCACTTTATGGAATTATCATGGAAGTCAGATGTGACTCATAAGCATCAGCTCTTCATGGTGGTACTATGGAAGCCAGATGTGATTCTAGCATCAACTCTTCATGGGTTCACTATAGAAGTTGGATGTAACTCATGACCATCAGCTCTTCATGGGATCGCTACAGAAGTTAGGTGGTACTCATGGGCATCAGCTCATCATGGGATCGCTATGGAAGTCTGTTGTCACTCAGTATTTGTGCATATTGTGTATTTAATTATACAGTCAGCCCAATGCCTCAAGTAATGGCTATAAAGAGTCCTTGAACCAAATTATCTGCCCGGTAAACAATTATTACATTAAAATTCTGACAGAATGAAAAGAGGAAGAATGTGATACTTTTTTATCTTTCAATGAAATAACATTTGAAGGCATTTTTTTCAGAATTTATTTGGAAAATTCATAAACAGAAAGTTCTATATTAGTAGTGACAGCTGTAATATCATTTATTCAAGGATTGATTATTAATATAATCCGATTTGAAACTTCTGATTAAAAAAGTGAAATCTGGTATACATTGTCTAATACTTAGTACACATGTTTATATTATAATTCAAATATTTGCAATTGTTATGGTGTATTTTTAGGTTTATTTACAAGACATTACAGTTGATACATTAACATTTTTTTAATTTCAAGAAAGTATCAGTAATATTTGTATGTCTTTCCATTTATACTCATAATATAACTTATGCATATTTTTAACAGACTGAGCTATTATTAGTGAAATACTAAGTTGACATTACAATTTTACCAGTTGTAGAACACATCTTATTTTGTTTGTTTTTTTCCCATTGGTTAAGTGAGTTAGGACACAAATCCCAATGGATCAATTTTAACGTTCATTCCAGAATGTTGCTATAAGCAATGCTTAAACCAGAAATTGCAGAGTACATAAAAAAAGTGTGATGCAAAAAGAATCACTTGCATAATTGGATTCTGTGATTAAAGTAACAGACAAAATTTTATAAAATTTATGTTGTGCTACATGCATATTTATAAAATGTGTATTCATCATAATATGTACAGTGTATACTGGAAGGGATTGTAAAAGTACTTTATTTATGCACTTATTGACTGGAACAGAGCACCGATCATGTGAATCATTCTGTTCCATCTTGGATTTACAAACAGAAAAAGTTTCAAACAAAGCATTACAATAGTGATGTAAAAAGTAGTTATAAGCAGTGTTACACAGTCAACGTACAAATTGCATCCACTGTGGATTCAAAAAATCTACTTACATATCCTTTAACCTTCCCTTCACACCAAATTCCACATTCCTCTATGGTCGCATTTGTTTCTCAAAAAATGTTTATTTTTCAAATACAGCTGAATAAATTCCATACTATTTGCATATAACATTTTAAATAAGTATATACACTATTTACATCAGCCTGACACTATAACAGAGCTCAATATATGCAATTACGTTACAGTTATAACAATCCAGTTATCAGAGTGCATCTGTTCAGTTATTGTAAAGTGTCAATCAATGATAAGACTTTTTTCCATGGATTTTTAATAAATGGCTTACGATGAATCCTTAATTCTTTAATTTTGATTTCCAACAATGCTGTTGTCTTCAGTAGGCTGTAGAATTCTTCCAAAGTCAGTATTGTGTTTGTATTCCATCTTCTTGTTATATACTTCCTTGAGATTGCAAGTATTGTCCATACTAGATATATATTTGACTCATTCAAATGAGGACCTTTGTACAGATTTAATAATACTAGAGCTTTAGATAAGTTAAATTATTCATTAAATAAAGCTTGTAAATAGTTTTTAATACCATTCCAAAATGGCTTAATTTTAACACAGTCGAAAAAATGTGATTCCAATCTGCATTGTATATTTGCTCACACCTCCAACATATACCCTTAGTGGAAGAATTAATTTTAGGAATTCTGTCTGGAGTTAAGAATGCTCTGTGCAAGCATTTCTAATTAAAAACTTTCCAGTATTGTGTAAAGGATGTATGTTTTACTGATAATAAAATATTTGATTTATTTCTTCAATTAGCTGTAATGAGTGTCCTTTTGTTATATAATTCCAATATGAGGATTTGGGTGTTTTATAATTTATCAATATGTTGTAAAATTTTGAAATACTATTTCCCATGTCATAATCAATATATATGATTTCATATAGGTATTTTGTAAGTTTAGGCATTTCTTTAAATGAAGAATTACTAATTATTCTGCATAAATCTTGCAAATACTTCAGACTGTTTTGCATAGCTAGATAATCTTGCTGTGGAATTTTGTATGTTGTTTCTATTGTTTGCATATCCAGAACTTTTAGATCTTTGATACATTGAAACCAACAAACAAATCCTTTCTGTTCCCAGGAATTAATAATTTCTCTGCATATATTATATGGATAGCTCTTTGTAACTATGAATGGTGTTAAAAGATCAAACCAGATTTTTAAATCTATATTTGCATTAGTAATTTTCCTAAATGAGTCAATGTAATAATTAATCATACGAGTTTTAGTGGGCTTAGTTATGTTATATTGGATACTAATACATAATATGTGCCATGGCAAATTTTGAAATTTTTTTTTGTAAATCAAATTCATTTATTGATATTACAGTTAGTAATTCTTTCCAATTTGCAGAATAATTTGGATTTATCCAATCTGAGATTATTTTAGGTATTGATGCTTTTATATATGTTTCTATATTAGGAAAGTTTAATCCTCCCTGTTTCTATGGTCTGATATGATGTATTAAATCTATTCTGTTTCTTTTGGGAAACCATAAAAATTTTATTAGGCATGAGTTTATTTCTTTGAGTATATTCCTTTCTGGTAAAGTTGTATTGCCAAAGCTATATATAGAATCTTGGGTAGTAAAACCATTTTTATTAACTGTAGTCTATCTTCAAATGTTAATATTATTTTGTTCCACTTTTCCACAGAGATTTTAATTGTATTGATGATATTATTGTAGTTTTTGAGACTAATTCATTATTATCCTTGCATAACTCAATTCCTAGATAATTTAAGGTAGATTTTTGTTTCCGTAAAATGTGATTTCCCTTTGTCTGCAATTCTTTTTTTTTAAAATAAAAATTTTGATTTTGATTTATTAAAATGGAGTCCTGAAGTCCTGTAAAATGTGTCAATTAAAATATCTAATTCTTCTAATGTCTCTTTTGTATTGGATAATGTTAATAATATGTCATCAGCAAAGAGCATTACTTTAGAATTGTACTGTTCATAAACATCTACGCCTTTGATTTTTGTATTGTTACGTATTGAATCTGCCAATATTTCAATAGCCAAAGCAAATAGAATTGATGATGTGGGACATCCTTGTTTAGTACCCTTTGTTATATTTATAGATTCACAGGTGAAAGGACCTAGCTTAACATACGCTAAATTATTTGTATATATATATATATATATATATATATATATATATATATATATATATATATATATATTTTTTTTTTCTTTAGTAGATGAACAAAGGAAGGAGGAAATTCAAATAACACTAGAATTTTGAATAAATAGACTCAATTTAGGGAACCAAAGGCTTTCTCTATATCTAAGCCAATTATGAGTGTTTCCTTATTTTCTTTATTAACATAATCTATAAGAGAAATTATCCTGTTAATATTGTCATGTGTGTGTCTATGATATATAAATCCAGTTTGATCATTATTTATTGTTTTGGATAGTGATATTTTCATTCTGTTAGTTAATATTGTCATAAATATCTCATAATCATTATTTAATAATGATATAGGTCTATATGAGGTACTGAGGTTTGGAGATTTGTTTTCCTTTAGGATTGGTGTGATCATGGAATAAATCCAAGAGGGTGGTATTAAAGCTTGCGACTGAATTTCTAATAGAGTTTTATAGAAGAGAGATAGTATATTTGAAGGAAAAAGTTTATATGGTTTCATAATTATGCCTTCTATACCTGGAGCTTTATTATTTTTACCCTTTTTATTGTATCTGTAATTTCTTTGCAGGATATGAGTGCCTGCAGATCTAGTTTTAATTTTTCTGGTATTTTATTTTTTTATATTAGAACATTCTTCGTCTAGATTAAACGGATCAATATGTATATTTTCTTTTTGGAAATGTTCCATATAGTGATTTCTATAGGCATCAAGAATGTCACCTATATCTGAGATATTTTTCCCTTTCTTGTCATGGAAGATACTTTTAATGTTATTAGCTTTTGATTGTATTTTGATTCTTATGGATAAATTATGTACATATTTGGGAGAAGTGGCCAAGGTATTAATTTTTAGTTTTTCTAAAGCTAAACTAGTTTTATGTGTTAGAATTTCGTTGTATTTATTGTTTAATACTTCTAATTTCTTTTTCATCTCTAAATGATTTTGATTTTTTTCAGCTTTTACTGACAAAAGTTTGGATTGTAGATCTAATAATTCAGAATCCCATTCTATGATTTTTTTTTTATATACCAAGTTAGGGTTTTACCATATATGTAAGCTTTTAATGAATCCCATATCATTATTTTATTTATCTCTGTGGTGTAATTAATATCTAAGAAGAACTGTAATTCAGCCAATAACCAGGGTTTTAGTTATACATGCTGGAATTCTGGAGTTAAAGATTAATGGTTTGTACCCATTTTGAAGTTTTAATATCAATGAACTGTGGTCTGAAAAGGGGCAGGGAGTGATTGAGAAATTAATGATTTTAGAGTGTAAGTCATTGGCAGCAAATATTTTATCTATTCTAATTTGGGTACCAAATCTGTGATCTTGATGGGAAAACAACAAAGATTTCTTCTTTACATTTGAAAGTATCTACAAGATTAAATGATTGTACCCACTTGTTTAAAGCTTTTGATACAGCAGATGTAAGCAGTGGTCTTTTATTTGTAGTTTCAGAAATATCAAATATACAGTTAAAATCTCCTCCTAATATTAAATTGCCTTTATAATTAGTGGAAATGAAATCCAAGTGTTTTTAACAGCTTCTGATCCAATGACTGGGAACCAGTATAGATTTTCTAGGATTCATATTCTACTATATTTAACTATTACTAATGCCATAAGGCCTTCTTTATCTTCATACTTATAAATGATTTCTGGATTAATCACATTTGTTTTCCATAAAATTGTTACCCCCTTTGTCTTTGTCTTATCAGTGGATTGTGCCACTATCATATATTCCTCAGGATTTCATTTGTATTTGTCATTTGTTATGAAATGAGTTTCTTGAAGGAAGACAATTTGTGTTTTGTTCAGTTTTAAATTTTTCAATAGAGTTGATCTATTGCTAGGATTGTTTAAGCCATTGGTATTTAAAGATAATAAAGTTAAATCCATCTTAGGTTACTTAGTCTATATATTTTTGGTTTCATTGTGACTATTAAACATTTTCCTCTGATAACTATAAAGTATATGCTTGAGCTTTTAAAGGAAATTATCAGTTTTATACTTTGAGTGTTTACCAATAAAGTAATGTTTTGGTCAGGCATACTAAAAATGTTTTTGTGAAATAACAAATTTAAATCAATAAATGTTAACAAAACTAAGATCCGCACTAGCCATCGAATGAAAATCATTCCTAATCTGATGGATAAACTTAAGTCCATCATATTATCACTCATACCTTGACAATCCAGAACATCTGAGCTCCATAAATTGAATTATCATATGGAGAACATTTGTAATAGGAGTAAGCAATATTTCTATTATTTTCAACAGATATAGTACTATTATAGATTAGATAGAATTCTAATACAATATAAATGTCTACTTATTATATAAGCAATTAATATTTGCATGAATGATAGATGACAAGCAATTCAATCATAGTAAAGTAGGATGTGTCATATATATAACCTCAGTAAAAGATTATAGCACAAAGTTATTTAACATATTCACCCTTACTGATGATGTCTTTCAAAACTTATTACTTAATATAAAGAGATGGTAATAATATTTATACCTAATGTTTATAATACAATGTATTTTACTGGATATATCAGAAGTTATAGTTCATTGTTTGCCAGAATTTAAGTAATTACTTTGTCTGTTGTTAACTTACTTAAAGCATCAAGTTTGTTTTACGTAAACATTGATGAAAGTTAATGCATTTTAATTATCAGTGCATCCCTCTTCCCCCATTTCCTACACATAAAGATTTTCATATCTGTCATTTCTTTTTATAAAATGTGTGACATTACAAGTTAAAAACAACAAATTCACTTACTGTGATTAATGATTACAAGTTCCCTTTCCATATTCATAAATTCCCATTTTATAGCATATACTGAAAGTTTTTAGATTTAAAATGGCAACATTTTATTTTGTATAATCAGCAAAGGTTAAACTGAGTGATTATTGTCAATTTAATATTATTTGTTCAGAATGTGATTGTTACATTCTGTGACATTCCTAGTTAAGGCTTCTATTGTTTCCCTTGAACAACTTTGTCAGTTTGATGTCATGTATAAAACATTAGTTACCTTGGTAACAGCTTAAGTATTATGTATGGTCAAGATGTGTTACAAAACCACAATTCAAGTTAAAGCAATTATATGACATGTTATGCACATTTACTTATATGAGAAAATCATCATGCTTCCCCTTGATGTTTAGTGTAGTGTATGTTATTTATGACAAGTTAAAACAGTAATATTATTATACACAAGCCCATGTTATTAAACTGAGTGTCTATTGTCAATTTAATACTATTTGTTATGCACATATACCTATATGAGAAAATCATCATGCTTCCCGTTGATGTTCAATATAGTGTATGTCATTTATGACAAGTTAAAACAGTAGTGTTATTATACTCAAGCCCATGTTATTAAACTGAGTGTCTATTGTCAATTTAATACTATTTGTTCAGAATATGATTGTTACATTCTGTGACATTTCAAGTTCAGGCTTCTAGTCTTTCTCCTGAACAGATTTGTCAGTGTGATGTCATGTATAAAACATTAGTTACCTTGGTAACTGCTTAAGTATTATATATGGTCAAGATGGGTTACAAAAACTACAATTCAAGTTAAAGCAATTACATGACTTGTTATGCATATTTACTTATATAAGAAAATCATCATGCTTCCCCTTGATGTTCAATGTAGTGTATGTCATTTATGTCAAGTTAAGAAGTAGTGTTATTATACATAAGCCCATGTTATTAAATCCTATCTTTAATATCTAATTTCAGCAGACTGCTTCATCTTATATGACGATTATATATTTTATGTCTAGATTTACTAAAATCATATATTACATAACTATTTTTTGGCTGTTGCTTAGTTATTTGAGAGACCACAAGCTGTGATGTTTATTCTTATTATTAGCTCCTTCCAAGCATGTTTGTACAGTCCATATAGACTTTAAATTATGAGACCCTTCTAGTTTCTTATTTGTTATAAGTATATTTCCATCCTTACATACACACATATCAGTACTTCAAGCATGGGCAACAATGCCTATCCAGTTTTGCCAGAATACCATTCACAAGTTCATGCGATGTGTTTCCAGGCTGTTCTTAAAATATCCAAACCAATATTTGTCCTGTTCCATTTTACCAGCCTGTTCCATGCAGTGGCCACTCTACCAGTGAACCACTCAACACACCTTCCATTCCCACAGATATTTCCATGAAGGAAATCTGATGACTCTCTAGCACTTCCTGGCAACCCCAAACACCCCTAGAATCAGCTATCCCCATATACCCAACACGTCTGAACAAGCTCACCTCCCAGACCACTGCAAAGGGTACTGCACAAGACCAAGTGCTCTTAGTCTTTCACAATAACTCAGACTTCCACTCTTATATAAGTCCTTAATGTGTTTGGACCAAAATACATTTTAAGTATAAAACTGCGCTTATTATTATTTATTCATTTTCTTTATAAAGAATCAACTTAATAAGCTAAACAAAGTGTTGGGAGACCATCAATATGTGTACATGTGGTGTAAAACAGCCCTTTTATTATATATATATTTTTAAAACCAAAAACGTCATTTCCGAGAATCATCTTGGAGGCTCCTCAGAGCCACTAAGCATTATTGTCACTATCTCGCCATTACCGTAGCAACCTGGGAGCGTCTGTTTCTGTTACTGTGTCTGTGTACTTCATACCAGAGGCTCACGATGCACCTGAAGCAAAGCTTCACTTCACTGCAACTTCAAGCCTAAATTCCCTCCCTTTCAGCAAGAAACCATTCTCTGCCAAAATATCTCAAATCACAGTTCTATCCACCCCCTTCCCCTGGATCCAGGCTAAAACACCAAATGTCTCTTCCTAATACACAAGCATCAGTAAACCTCGATCACAAGCCGCAACCCACAGCTTCCCGGAGATGGAAACGGCAACATATAACAGCTGCCATACACAGCTGCATCCACATATACCATGTCAGACTTAATCAAACAGCACTTGAAGCTATGATACCTGCCATAATTGATATTAATTATGTTTAGACAGCATAATAATGACATATGTACTAGCTGCCAGATACGGCTGTATCCACGCACACTATATCAGGATTGATCAAACAGCACTCAAAGCTATGATACCTGCCATAATTGATATTAACTATGTTTAGACAGAATAATAATGATATTTGTACTAGCTGCCAGACACAGCTACATCCACGCACACCATATCAGGATTGATCAAACAGCACTCGTAGCTCTGATACCTGCCATAATTGATATTAACTATATTTAGACATAATAATGATGACATTTGTACTAAGAGTTTGCTACTATTATTTAACCAGGGTATACATGACATTTCTAAATCATACTTAACTAAAGAAGGAATTAGTTTCCATGACAGCATTTTTTTCAATATATGCTACTGTTACTGCTATTATATATGATGTTAATTTGTTACATTTGAGTCTGAACTCTGATGAATGGTACCTTGTTGAATTAGTTAATTAATTACTTAAATTATTATAAGTAAAATCAATGAAAAATGAACAAGATAAGTATTCACTGAGTTTAAGTAGGGGAATAGAAACTTCTGTGTTTGTATTATATGTTGCTTTGTTTGGCTGATATGCAATGTAAATAGTAACCCATCTTGACCTACCTTTGTTTGTGAAGAATTAGTAGACTCTTTGAACATTCTGAATAAATCATTACTGTTTCTCAGTTGTTTAAGAATTCCCTCCTTTTTTAAAAATAAAAACAGATGACAAGTGATGTACCATATCAGTTGATACTTTGAGAGATGTAGTTTTAAGAGTTATTTTTTTTGGGACAGCTATTTTGGAATCCATTTTTTGTTTCTTCTTTCTAGCATCAGTCCAATGATTTGTTTCTTTTATTCTTTTAAGAGTAGGGGCCATCCATTTCATTTCTTCTGGGATAGACACTATATAGTTGTTTTTGATGACTATAGTAGCTTCTAAGTCATTAAAGGTTCTCATCTCATTGGCAAAAAGTATTTTTATCTCAGCTGGAAAGGCCAGCTGTGCTTTAATGTTTTTTTTCAACAGTTTTATTATTGGCCAGACTTTTTTCCTTTGTTCGAGTATTCTGGAAGAATAATCATTGTCAAACCTTAACAGTTTTTGATTGTATTTTAAGGGTAAATTTCTCCAAGCAGATTTTAATATTAGTTCCTTGTCCAGAAATGAAAGAAATTTTATAACTATGGATCTAGCTGGAGTATTTGTTGAGTTAGAAGCAGGTTTTCTCAGTGCTCTATGCGCCCTTTCAATTCCAAATGAAAGTCCCTCTTTCAAGTCTAAAAATTCAGGAATCCAGGTTGTTATGAATGAAATAATGTCTTCTCCTTCAGTGTTTTCAGGCAGACCAAAGATCCTTATGTTGTTTCTCCTTTCCCTGTTTTCTAAGTCGTCTACATTGTTAAGCTGCCATGTATTCTGTTTAAGCAGAAATTCTTTTTTGGAATTCTTCCTCTCTGAGTCTCCCTTCAATGTCATTTAGAGAAGACTCTATATTTGTTATTTTTGTATGGTGTTGCTGTAATAGTTCCTTAGGAGTATCAGTCTGTTTTTTGAGAATTTAATTTGTGGTTTTCTAAGTCATTTTTAAAGCCATCCATCTTCAAAGATAGTTCCTGTAAGGTAGATGTCATCAATTGCAGTTCTTTTTTCAAAGCAGCATCTGGATGAGAATTCCTTGAGTTGTTCATATTCAGTGACTCAACATATCTCCAAGTTACTTGACAGGAAAATTTTTGCATATCTCCATCAAAATTGATATTTATGTAGTTTAGTAGTTTATCTATAGATTTCTGACATTTTAAACTTGAAAATAATAACATTTTCCTATATTATTATACTAGTTTATGGAGCTCTCAAAATTCACTCCTCTCAGTTGGCCATCTAGGCTCCGCCCCATCGGTCCCATTCATTTCTTCTTCTCATTGTACGTATTATATTTAGCACAGCAGGATTAACTGCTTTTACTGTAAATGGCACTTTCATTTGCTACTTATATTTTATTTAATCTTGCTTTTCACAACTATGCATTTATCTAAGTACCACTCATATATGTTTATCTTCATATCTTAATAAATTAGTTTCATTGTTCATGTTCTTTTCAGTAGTAAATTACTGTTGTGGTTCACTTTTTGTGTATTTAAATCACTGTATAATGATTTTTGCCTTTTCATTCTTTTTTTTTTTGGGGGGGGGTGGGAGTTGTAACCCCATAAAGGACATGAAAATCGTCCACTTGGATTAGTGTTCTGTCCTGTTTAACAAATATAAATACATAAAGCAAGCAGGCAAGCAAATAATCAAACAAATAAATAAACTGTAGGTGAAAATTTCAGATCTAAATTCCCTAGCTAAGCATAGGCAGTAGCTTGTCATTCACTGGCCTAAGAAAATTAACTTAGCCCTTGGATTATTGATATACAACTCCTGTTCATGAATGCAAAATGAGGGTGAAATAGCACATTGTTATTTTAGGGATTATTTTTACCATAACTTATAAAATCACTACAATCCAAAGCACTTGCAGAACCAGCAAACAAAACACCTCTTCAAGGTCGGTGAACCAAAATGATTTATTTAACACCACAAAACAATAACTTGCGTTTTTGTCCTCAAGTCTAAGGATGAAAATGCAAGTTATTGTTTTGTGGCTTTAAATAAACCATTTTGGTTCACCGACCTTGAAGAGGCGTTTTGTTTGCTGGTTCTGCAAGTGCTTTGGTTTGTAATAATTTTGGTACTGTTTCCAAGCACTTTTTTCCTTTTCACTTGTGTTCATAACTTATAAATCTTTTAACCATTTACTCTTTTTTGAATTGGTATGTCATCACAAACTTGTCTGGGCAGCGATGGATTCAGTGAAGTCAAAACCATTGCAATCAATCCAGGAAGGCACAGTAAAACAAAAATATTAAAATATTTAATTAATAATATTTCTTCTGAGGACAGAGACCTCTTTATCTCTGTGACTGTATTAGCAAACTAGATGATTACATCAGGTCAAAGGAAATGCCACATTTCAAGCTATAGCATTCTTCATAACAAATATGTATTAAAAATACCATTTTCAACAGTGCAGAATAATGGCTGCATACTTGATGAATGTGTTGTTACACAAACATTGTTGTGCAACAAAAACACACTAATGAATAATTTAATTATCTGTATCAACAGCACAACGGTGAACAATTAGGAGAAAATGTAGAACTGCCACTAATAAGTGATTGTATTCAATGAAAAGTTGTAAAGTATGCATGTAATTCAACTAAAAGATGACAAATTCATTCATTCAAGCAGTTTAACTCAGAGGTTATGACAATGAGCTGCTCATGAGCTTCATCCTGTAGTACGAGGTTTGACTCCTTTAGTTTCTCCTTGTGGACTGTCCATCTTGGAGCATGTTGCTTAATGAGATAGTCTTCCCAGATCATCCTTGAAAAAGGACAGTTGTGTTCAGTGGGCTTACTCTGTTAACTCGGGTCTACTTTGTTTCGGTGACTCTCATTTCACTGAATCCCATTTCACCCCGACCACATCGCTGAAAACACAAATGACTGAAAACTCATTTCACTGAATCTAATTTCACTTAACTGAACTTAGTATATATGGCACTGTGTAGAGTACTGTAGGGCAAGTAAAAGGTATATGCCCTTTCCCCTACTGTAGTCCGATCCTTGGAGGTGTGGGGGTGTGTGGGGGTGTAGCCCCCCACCTTGTTTGTTTTATATTCTATTTTACCAAAAACTTCAAAACAACACATTTTAAACAATAGACATGCATAGTTACAACATCAATGACTAACTTTCTCCAGAAGACAATATGTCCTCAAACTAAGTGGGGGACAATGCCATCAACACCCCCCCAACTATATATAACTCCGGGATCACACTACAGTGGGGAAAAGGGCATATACCTTTTACTTGCCTTACAGTACTCTACACAGTGCCATATATATTAACTGCAGTTCAGTGAAATGAGATTCAGTGAAATTAGTTGTCAGTAATTTCAGTTTTCAGCGAAGTGGTTGGGGTGAAATGAAGTTCAGTAAAATGAGATTCAATGAAACAAGATAGACCTGTTAACCCATATATATTAACTACATCTAATAGATTCATAGATTTTTGCTAGGCTAACATTCCGGGCGGGGGGGGGGGGGCTTTCTAAGCCTAACCAAGTTTTCCTGAAAGAATAATAGTGGTTTGTATCCAAACAGGACATTGAGGGCCAGGCACTTATTATCTACCTCTGTCCATAAGGGACATGGTTGCCAGGCACGGTGTAAATTTCCTTTTCCCCATCCACTGGTCTAGGTTGCATTTAAGCTGGGTAATAGATGAACTGAACTTTATATGGATAGGAAGCCTGTTCCACAGGAGGGGCAGTCTCTGGGACACATTTCTGTCTCTCCATCTATTTAAGTCACAGACAAAATTCAGGTCCCTAAACCTTGTGCTTCTGGTAGTTGTTAATTTATGAATATGTAGGAGATTCATAAGTGCGGGGTTTGCGGATGCCTTGTAAGCCATGAATAGATCATCCCTTAGCAATCTACAGCAGACTGAGTAAAGGGTAAGGGTTTTAAGATACTCTGCATAAGCCAGGTTTGTTATGCCTTGTATTCATTTTGTAAGGAACCTCTGTGGTCAATCCAGTTGTTGCATATGCCTGGTCAGGTACACACCACAGGGAGCACTGTACTCTATGATTGGTCTGATAAGAGCAGACTACAGTGGGATAAACACGTCTTTGGACCTAGATGCCATGCCCTTGCTTGTAAGCTGCACAACATAAAAAGATTTCTTACAACTGTGGTCATGTCATGGCCAAAGGTAAAGGCTACTGTCTACGTGCGTACTCAGGTCCTTGACCACAGGGTCAACTCTTATAGGTGTATTATCAACATGGTAATTAGGCAGGATGGTTGACTTCCCAAATGGTACAATTATGCATTTCTTAGCACTGAGTTTAAAACTATGGCTTAGGCACCATTTTCTAGTCAGAGCTAGACCTTCTTAAAGAATACTAGTGTCTGCAAGGGAGTCAGGGGTTTATACATAAATTAGTGAGCTAGTCTATAATGTCTGAGTTGGGTATTGTATCAAAAGCCTTGGCCAGGTTGAGGTATGCTGTGTGGACAGTCTTACTTTCATCCAATGCTTTGGCGACCCTCTCAAAAAAGTCCACCAGATTTAATAGGCATGACCTTCCTTTAGCAAAGCTGATCTGTGATGGGTCTAGTATTTGCAGGTTACCAATGTCCTCATTTATCATATCCATGATGATTTGTTCCATGGCTTTACATATGAAGCTGGTAAGTCTTATGTGCTTGTAGTTACCCAGATCAGTGATTGGACCTCCTTTGTGCAGAGAAATGACTGTAGCCATCTTCCATTCTTTGGGCACAAAACCTAACTGAAGGATCTAGTTGAAAAGTGATTCAAATGGACCAGACAGATCATATTTCATGCTATTTATTAAACATCCCGGGATGTTGTCGGATCCTATTGAAGTGTTGTGTGGCATTTCATTTGGACTATCAAAGGAGGTTGGAGGAGAAGAATTTGAGCTGAACCTGTCATCCAAAATGCTGGCCTCTGATTCAGTTTAGGTGATGCCAGATAAAGTTCTGCCCATTGTTGTGTACTTCCTCTGAGGTTATGGACATAGCTGTAGAAAGCTTTGTGGTTGTCCTTTGCCTGAGAAGCTATTTTTTAATGTAGTCTTTGAAGTATTAATTACTCCTCATAGCTGCCTGTTTAGTTTGGTCAGGGGCTTTTAGTATATATGACTTTGTTCCTCCTATGCTTGGGCCAAGATCGTTTTTCTTTTGTTGTATAACCGATTGATAGCGTGATTCCACCAAGGTGGCTCGTCTTTTAAGTTTGTCTTATTCTTAATACTGGTGGCCACAGCTTGCTCTTTACAGCTACCAATTTGACTGTACAAAGATTTTGTAAATAGCTCAGTGTATGCTATGGAGTTTACTGGGTTTGGGGTACTTGGAATTTAGTCAAGGTGTTGCTTAGTAGAGATTAGACTAGGAATAGTTCCTAAAGGTTTTTGGTTTTTCTAGATCCCCGGATTTAATTTTTATTTCAAGTAATACTGCCTTATAGTCAGATCTGCTGAGCAAATATATTATATTGCGTGAGGAACATCAGCCCTCCATGTTTGTGGGTACAAGGTCAAGGATGTTTGTATGCCTGATAGGAGAATGGACCAGCTGTTCCAGGATATTGGTATTAACAAAGTTTAGGGATCACTGGGCTTGTGCACTAGAAGTGGTGTAGGATTCCCAATCTATAGAGAGGTAATTGAGATCCCCCATGAATATCGTATTGGGTTGAACAATGAAGAACTCTAGTACATTGATATAGGTAGTGGGGATTTCCTGGGGCATGGAGGTTGACCTATAGGTTGCAAGTTCCACTTGCCTGAGTTTCAGTGGGTCATACACTTTAACTAGTCTGGATGTGAGATTTTTTTTTATACAGACTGAGACTCATCCACCTTTAGTTCCCTCCTGTGCAGCATCTGGTCTAAAGGTGTGAAAGGCATTATAACCTTGCATTGCTGGGGTATTCTCAGCAACTTTAAACCATGTCTCTATTACTACACAGATATCTACACTCTCCAGGGAGAGGAAGGCTTGCAGGGAGTAGAGTTTTTGTTAAGACTTATAGCATTAAGCAGTACCACCTTCAAATATTCCTTCATAGGTTCAGTTAAGTCAGTAGGTTTATCAGTTTGGCATTGCTGAAAAATGGGACTACAGGGGGAGGAAACGGTCTTTGCCAATATCCAAAAGCCTAGAGGGGATAAGTGCAGATAATCCCTGGCAAAGCAGTGTGGTATGTCAACCATATCCTCCCAGTCTGTCAAATATTGTAGCCCCCTGGATTGACACCAGAAGCTAAGCCAGTTGTTAAAATTAATAATTTCTGTTGGTAACATGGCATCATCCTTGGAAAACGTAGCATGCTACTCAGTGCTAGGCTCATACCTGCCCGAGACACATAATTAGCAAGCTAGATCATGTCTTGCTTCATATAGTCAAGGGAGGTATATCTCAGGTCAATAACACCCACATGGACTATAACAGAGTCATGCTGGTACCTGTGGTTCAAGGACCTGATTGCCTGTGTGATTTGATGGACCCTAGCCCCGGAAGGGCGGCAGCTAACGATGATTCTCTCCTTACTCAGTCTGGTGAGGGGGATGTCAGTGTGCTTTACTAGAGAATCAGCAATGACCAGGAAATTTGGTTGTGTGCTGGTTTGTCTTAAGGGCTTAACATTGGAGGCATTGAATACAGTGTTACTATGTGTAGCGTTTTAATGGAGTGTTGATGTGATTGCTGAGGACCCTTTCTTTGATTGTACTGTGAAGGAGGTCTTAGTGTTGAGTTACCTCTAAGTACCTCAGCATATGTAGTTGTATGTTTAGGGTCTTTACCCTGTGCAGTAGACATGGTACAAGTGTCACTGGCAACCTCTGTAAGATTCGTTTTAGTTGTATAAGAGAGTTTTGCCTCCAGCATTAAAGTGTATCTACACCTCCGCATACTGCATCGATTTTATTAAGAATAATTGGGTTGTCAGTGTATATGAGGCAATAACTACAATCCCTCAGAATACACATCTCAACCAGAGTGGCCACAGAGAGAGTCGGGGAGTGCATATACATATGTGCTGATCTACTAGGAGGAGTGAGGAAATCTTAAATATTAAACAATTCAATAAGACAAGGAACTTGATGAGCAACACTCAGCTATGAACAAAGGGTCTATATTGGATGCTCGAACTTTCAAAAGTTTGAGTGTCATATGGTCGACAACATATGATCGAACTTTTGAAAGTTTGAACGTTTTAATGGAGATCTCCGTGCAGCACAGAATGAGAAGATTTCCCTTTGCTGCACTGTAGTGTGATCTTGGAGTTGGTATATTTAAAGAGCGGTGGGTGTGGTGGGTGCAGGGAGGCTTGCCCTCCTGCTTAAAACATTCAGGTAGGTTATTTGTGTAGTTTATTTTTTTTTGGATGTTCGAACTTTTAAAAGTTTGATCATATTGTGTCGAACTTTTGTTCGATCTTCCAATCAGGGGTGGCTCGTGGCATCGGACTGCCAGTCTGCAGCCCCCTCAGTTGTTTTGGTCTTGTGATTTACTGTAAAAAAAAAAAAAAGAAATCTTTTTTTTTAATTTAAATTTCGAGTCCGTGACTCGAAAGTATGCGCTTATCGCATTACCACCAGCGGTTGTAAACATCTTTTTTTTTTTTTTTTTTTTTGTTTTCTTTGCAGCCCGGAGGAGCACATAAGGCATCATTGTAATGCCCAGAAGTCTATGCGGCAGCGGTTCCAAACCGCATAGACTTGGAAGGGGCTCGGACTGCGACGTCCGCAGGCACGTCAGTCATGACGTGCCTGCTGGGCTAAAGCCTAAATGCTGCTGATTGGTTGTCGCTCTCTTCCCGGGCTTTATGTGCTGGGAAGAGAGCGAGAATCAGTTAGTTCAGTTTAGCTTAGGAATCGAGCAGCTTTAATTATTTCTATTTGTGATGATCCGTTTTTGTTTTTGGTGGATTTATTTGGACAGCGGAAGAAGAGCAGAAGAAAGAAGAAGGAAGAAGAAGAAAGAAGAAGAAGAAAGTACAGAGTGAAGGACGGGTGCAGAATAGATCATGTAAGTATGTTAATTGCTATTATCCCTAAGACTATCGACCCTTAACTTAAAACATGAAGTAACATAAATCTAATTTTAGTTTGAGGTTTTATTTGGTGCATCTGCCTTTTAATTTTGGAACTCAGCCATTGTACTGAGTCCCTCTTTAAGCTTCTAAGATAACATTACCGTTTTTATTTTCTGCTTCTTTTAATCTTGCGTATTAACAGTTAAATGGTATTCCATGAGATGTGTTTCAGGCAAATTCTTAAAGTGAATTACTGATAGTGTCAATATGTTCCTCTGTTAAAACAACAGCACCTTTTTTCTAAATATAGGCTGTGAGCAAATGTTTGTTACAGAGAACAGCAGCTTTTGATGGAACTGCTGATTACATTACTGTGAGTGCACAGATAAATATGGTGTCGTTATTTTAATGAATCATACAGATGTTATAAAATATACTAAATATTTTTCTTGTTGCCAGGAAACTGGTAGAGATGTGTTTCTTTTTCATTATTGCTTAACCGCTTAAACAATCTTTATGTAAAGCCACTTTTTTTTTTTGCTTTATGGTTTCATATGAATTGATCATTTCAAGCAACAGTTGTTTTAGCACTACATGATTAGATCAATGTATGAAACAAGCATGGAAAGCTTACAGGCCAAACTAACTTTCTGTTGGTATACAATCTTTTCAGCTCCCTACATAATCAAGATTTTTCTGTCTTATGCTGAGGCAAGGAATTTCTACAAAGTGTTCATAATGCACAAGCTCTGGAAACAGAAATCGAGTATAGCTGTTCAATATCTACATTCCTTCAATAAAGGAGGGATGTAAAGTATATTAAGTAAAGACAAATTTCAAAGCTGTAACATATGATGGATTAAATGACAAAATACTTTCTTGCTCACTGTTTGCTGTTTTGGAGTTCCACCTCTGTGGCTTTGAGACATAAAGCCTTGACTCTGACCCACATGACCTGAGTTTGACTAGCAGCTCAAGATCTGGAGGAACTGGGTGAAGGAGGGTGGAAATGAGTGAATAATGATACCATGTCCATCCTGGGGGAGGGGAAGAGGGGCAGTTACGGCCTGCTGCACTAGTCACTTGGCAGAGGAGGCTTTCAGGCACTTGGAGGTAGGGAGGATTGGATACATGGGCTTGGTGATACTAAGGCAGTAGTCTTCAGTGATAATGTGCATGAGAGCAGGCTCAGTCCTGGGGAGGGTATAACACACCCGCATGGCAACATGAGTACCCACATTAGCCACCCAGGAAGCTTAATAGAAACACATCATAGCCTGTATCTGGAGTGATGTGGTTGCAGAGGTGGGGATGATGTATTATTTGCAGACCTGAGGAGAATTGCTATTTGGTGCAGAAACACAGATGGTCCTGGTCTGTGGTGAGGAAAAGCTAGACTCTCAGGCCACCTGGACAAGGGCACTTCCCCATCAGCAGCAGGACCCTTCACATGAGGGGATGGGACAATATGCCTTTTCAGTTTCGTGTGCAAGGTGTGGACTGGCAAGTTGTGGTGGTTGTCAAATTTTCAAAAAGGAGAGCAGGAAGGTTTGATCTAATTAGAGATCATGACATGTGGAACTTTGAACAGGTGCAGAAGCCATGGAAATAACTTACTGAAGCTCACTTTCAGTGAACTTCAAAATATTTATTTATTTTTCTTTTTATAGGGACAGACATACCTACACTCTCCCATGTGGTGATGCCATGTGACTCACATAATTATATAAATCCCATGTTTGCACAACAGTGGGGAAAATGACAAGCTCCACTGGTACTGAAAGTAGCTTTCAGGAAATGAATTTGCCAGCATCAGTTCTCACCAAAAGAGTGTTTGAACAAGTGAGGGCCTCCCATTGATTTACAGACAGGTCAGACTCCTCAGCCTTCCTGGGGGAGCCTATGCTAAGCCGCTAGAAAACATTTTCCATGCACTAGTTTTCTGATTCAGGAGGGTTTGTGGAGGTTCCAGCATAGCTGCACAACTCCTCCTTCTTGCACAGGTATTGAAGTGATGGTGTCAGGGTCATGCTTGCAAATATTTGGTGGACTTGGAGAAGACAGATGATTGCATCTGCAGAATGTTTTCTGAGGGGTATTATAAGAGTAAGGGGCTTCAAGACAGGGTCGATGCTACATACTGTTCAGTCCCTGTGTATGTGGTGTGAGAGTTGTATTTGCATTCTTGGTGTGGAGTTAAATACATTCAAGGTGGGTAGACTTGCTTGAAGAAGGTACATCATCAGAATGCAGTAGACATTGGAAGATGTGACACCAAAGAAAGATAAAAAGGGGTGCTCAAAATGTGAAAACATCTTTTCTTTATTACTCTGCTTTCAGCCAAAAAAAGTTGAAGTAGCTTGTTTTATGTGCATAAATCAAATGATTGCTAGAGGTCCCTGCATTATCATTTTTTTTCACAAAGCCTGATTAACAAATGTTAAATAAAATTGGCAGGCATTTGAATTTCAGACTTCATATTCTTCAGAAAATACAAAGTAACACAACCTTTTATTCTAGCAGTTTATAAGATGAATATTTGACATTTGTCCTTATTTTTGGGACTGTATTGCCCCATTATTGGCTTTGTCCAGTTTTTTTTGTGCTAAGGTTGACAACTATGGCAAGAACTGAATTCACTGAATATGTCTGAGGGCTGTATTCCCTCATTACTGGGTTTGTCCAGGTGTTTTGTGCTAAGTGGTTTACAGCTATGGTGAGAACTGAATTCATTAAATGATAGCCATTTAAGTTTCAGTCTTCCTCTCTTTCACAAAGCAGCTGATATGGCGTAGTGGTATGTTGCTCTGACTGTTTTGCACAGGGACCTTGGCAGTAAAATGTATGGTGGTAACACAGCATTTTTCTTTCACAAAGCAGGTGATTTGGCATAGTGGTATGTTGCTCTGACACTTTTGCACAGGGACCTTGGCAGTAAAATGTATGGGGTAACACAGTATTTTCTACAACTTTCCAAGATTATACAAGCAATGGACCTTGGCAGTAAAATGTATGGTGGTAACACAGCATTTTTCCTTCACAAAGCAGGTGATTTGGCATAGTGGTATGTTGCTCTGACACTTTTGTACAGGGACCTTGGCAGTAAAATGTATGGGGTAACACATCATTTTCTACAACTTTCCAAGATTATACAAGCAATGTTTAATGTGTCCCTGGTTTTTGGCCTTTTGAGCCCCCCCCCCCAATAAATTTGGCTTTTTCCAGATTTCTTGTGCTGCAAAGTTGAGATGCAGTTGAGTATTGAACATATTTTACAAGGAGCTGAGAGCTGCAGGGGAAGAGACGTTTAGTGCTGCTTATGGAAAATCAGCTTGCAATGTTAATAGCACAACAGGTTGTGTACTTGCTTTTGATGCAGAAGGTTGTTGGTTCTACTCCCACAAGGGGTGAATGCTGCTGTACTGAAAAAGTTGATACTAACTATGAGCCTGTTATCTTGTTTGCCATCCATTTCCTATTGCAGTATTACTAGCTTATAATTTTTAATGTAATATAGGCAATTTATTCCTCAGGGGCATCAGACACTTCGATGAAACCATGAAATATAAAGGTTTTTGCTAGCAGCAACCTCTTCATTAGTTACAGATTTATTTAATGTGGAATTATTTAGATGACTTTTTTACTTCAGAGATTGTGCATATTTACTGATTATGGTGGACTGTAGAATTGTACATATTTACTGATAATGGTGGACTGTAGAAGTTTGAGTAGACTTTGATGAAGGAAATGTTCTGAATTGGGCAGTTTTGTCATTATTGGTGCATGCATTTTGTTTCATTGTTTACTGGAAAAATGTTCAAAACAATAGGAAGGTGTATCAAAGAGCATATGTATGTTTCATATGCAAGGGGCCTATGATTTGAAAACAGCCCAGAATTAATCTTTATTTGCCACTGGTAAAATGAATTTTCTTTGAATGTGGGTTTCAATGCTGTTTCAATGAATGTGAGTTTCAAAGGCAGAGAAGTTTTAATGCTAAGTTTGTTTAGCAGATGGCTTGGTGTTTGTGCTGTAAAATGCAAAATAAAACTTTCAAATGAAGTCCAAATCATCATAGAAGTAAATCAGTATGTGCATTAGTGTTTATGGTAAATGGAGTGAAATAGCCAAGTAATGGGATCATTAGAATGGCAGCAGCAGGAGGCTCCATTTGACCATGATTTTGTGAGGGGGAAGGGCGGCAAACTTAGACAGCCCCAGCTGAACTATACCTCCCAACTGTCCAGATTTTCAAAGAATGAATAGATTTTTGCTTCTTATTTTTGGTTTGTTCCTCATAAAATTTGTGGCAAATCATTTAGGAATTAAGTCACTAAATAATGACACACTGAGTTTCAGACTTCATAACCAATGCATGCTAAAGTAAGACTTGTTGTTCTATCAACTGTCTCAGTTTATACAAGAGCAATTTTTAGTACTGTTTATATGTTTAACCTTTGTGCGTTGGTGTTCCTGCATCCTGAAGCTGCTGTGGTGGAATTTTGTTTCCTTTAATAGTTGTGGATCCTGACCTTGGTTTCCTTTATCTTGGTTTTGTGCTGTTTATATGTTCCCCCAATATATTTGGCCTTGTCCAGATTTACTGCATTAACAGGTTGAGAGGTACATACATGCAAATTAGTTTATAGAATTAGGCATAGCCAAACCTCTCAACTGTCCCTGATTTTGGCTCAAAATGTTGCTCTTCCCCTAATAATCCCTCTGCAAAATAGCAATTTTGAAAGAAAACATGGAGGGTTTACAATTAAGAAATAACTGTAACCATAGTTATAGATTACTTTTACTTCAGAAATGCATGTAGATTCTTTTATTTTGTCAGCTGCTCAAGTTAGCAGTACTAATATTAAAGTGTCCCTTCTTTGACAGGTTCCCAGCTGTATTGTGTGGCTATTTTATATTTTTACATCACATTTTTGGACCATTTTTCATAAAATTGTGTTTTTTTTTGGCAAATTAGTGACAAATCATTAAAGACTGAAGTTAGAAAATAATGACAGACATTTGAGTTTCAGATTTCATACCATTCAGAAAATTCATACTAATGCAAGACCTATTCTATTATCTTTCTAAGTTTATAAGAGCAATATTTTTAAAAAAATGTCCTTGTTTTTGGGCCTTTGTCCCACTTCTTTGTATGGCTTTGTCCAGATTTCTTGATCTGAGGTTGAGAGGTATGACAAATGTGTTAGGGTCATCACAGTCAGCCAGAGACATTTCAAATTGTGACATACTTGTTGCACCCCACTCTCCCATGTAGTGACTCTGGATGTGTCGTAGCAAGGCAAGGAGTAGTTATGCAGTGTAAATGTGCAGAGTATCCCCCCCATCCAAGGTAGACACAAGTACTAGAGTGGCTTTTCATCTGTCCTTGATTTTTGCAGAATGGTCTGGTTTCTGTCATATTTTTTGTACTGTTGATTTATGCTTATTACTCAAAGTGCCTGTTGCTCTGTGTTTAAGTAGCAATACTTTAATGACCATCAGTTAAGCTTGGCTGAGATTGTAAGATGCAAGTAAGCTTTAATAAGCATACTGTTAAAGAATTGCCAACATTGAAAGCCTTTCTGTTGTTGCCATGTAGATAATACTTAACTAGATAATGTATAAGCCTTGGGTATTGAAATGCATATGACAGTATTTGTAATAAAGGACAGGATTACATTATTTTAAGAATCTCATTACATTTGGAGACTTCCAGTCATCTCTGCAGGCTTTAACCGTAAACTAAACAGAATGCCAATCGTGTGGTCCATAACCTGTACAGTAATCCTTGTAAGCAATGTATCTTGAGCTTATTTCTTGTTTGCTTTTCATTTTTTACTTTGATCATGTTTACCCCATGAAACAAGTAGATAGATGTCAGGCAGCTTTGGATAAGGAACATTTTTACAAGTGGGGGCATCAGAGATTTCTACTTTCAGCATGTTACTTGGTACTTTAATAAAGCTGAATATAAATTATAATTAGAACTGCAGTGCAAGAAGTGGTTTGAGTTGAGTGCTGCTTGTTTTTCTTATACTTGATTTTGACTGGCATTCCATTAATGTATTTAAAAAAAGTAATTTTTTCATGTCTCACAACCTTTTTGTTTCCATCTAGATATTAAGTAAGCTGTCATGCAGCCAATGCATTGAAATATTTTTATTCTTCTACACTTCATTTTGTCTTGGTTGGACTCTCATAATGATGGTTTGGCACCCACGGCAGTGTATTTAGTTAGTTTTTTGTGGTTTTGAGCATAGCTCCCCCCCTTTCTAGTTGGCCACACCCCTTCCCATTGACCCCACCCATTCAGCTGTCTCCTGCAGCTCCCCTTTTGATTTGAAGTCACCAGCCGCCACTGCTTCCAATAAAGACCCATGAACATGCTAGATGTTCTAGTCGTTAAAAAAAATCTGTCTGAACAGTAATGCCACATAAGTAAACACCACAAACCTTCCTAATGTAAAGTAGCTACTTATGTCCTGGTTGATAAGGTTCGTGATGATTCTTTCCATGGCCTTGCAGATAAGATTGGGCAAGCTCATGGGTCTATAGTTCCCAGGATCATTTGATGGACCCCCTTTGTGCAAGGGGATTACTGTTGCTGCTGTTTTCCACTCTGTTGGCATAAAGCCAGTGCTTAGGCTATCATTAAAGAGAGTACTAAGTGGTTCTACTAGATCTTGTTTTAAATTGTTTAGTAAGCAGCCTACGATGTTGTCTGGTCAAATAGAGGCTGTATTTCTGGCCTTGGAGAATGTTTATATGACTTTTTCTTTTCAGATACATGGTAGAGGACTGGTGTCAGGAATGTGGGTCTATATCAGTCCATCAAAATGGCTGACAATTGAACACCAGATGTTCGAACTGTGAAGTTCGAACACTGATTATCGTGAAGCCATGGAACACCGAATTCTCTCCCAGGGAAAGAATTTGGTGGGCCGTTTCTGTGGCTTTGCGATTATCAGGACTGTAGTGGGAAGTTATGGGTCGGGTTCAGGTAAGTGTGTGATTGTGTGGACATTAGGGTTAGGGCGTGGGTTAGGTGAGTTAGGGTTAGGGCGTGGGTGAGGTGGGTGTGCGATAGTGACAGACATTAGGGTTAGGGCGGGATAGGTGAGTTAGGGTTAGGGCGCAGGTCAGGTGAGTGTGCGATAGTGACGGACCTTACGGTTAGAGTTTGGGTTAAGGTAAGTGGATAGATAGTAGTGTATGTACAGTTTAGTGTAGGGTTAGATGTAGGATTTTAAGTGCTTGTGTGTGGATTGCTGTTTTTTTGGTGTGCTTGTGTTGTGTGTGTGTTTCTTGGAATAGCTATTTTTTCCCTGGGAAAAAAATTGCTTTTCTAAGACTTCGATGTTTTTTGTACTTCATGGTTAGAAGTTTGAACATATGGTGTTCGAACTTCAGCCATTTCGGTGAACTGATATAGACCCCAGGAATGCTATGAGGTATGTCTGGTGGGGACAGGGGAGTGAAGTTATCATCAAATATGTCAGCTAGAAGGTTGGCAATTTCTTCACGTTCAGTGTGAGTGGCACTGTCCTCTATACAGCAGAGCATTCTCTTTTAGGTTTCGGACATAGCTAAAGAGTGCCTTATTATTGTCTTTAGCAAGGGATGCTAATTTAGTTTCATAACTAGTTTCAGAGGACTTTACAAAGTTTCTGATTTGCTTGTTTAAGCTGTGGATGGTATTCTTCCTCTGCTGAGTAAGTTCCGTCTTGTTTTTGGATATCAGTTTCTTTCTTTTGTTATATAATTTATTTATACTTGCAGTCCACCAGGGTGGCTTGTTTATTTGAGAGGACCTGGTTTTAGTCCTGCCAAGTACAGATAAGGTAATACATTTCTTTAAGTGGCTATATAGGGTGTTTGTATACTCCTCTGCATAGCAGTCATTGTTAGCAAGGGCTTTGAAATCCTTTATACTATCGCTTAGGAGGCTATAGTTTGCTTTGGAGAATTTTTTCAGTTTTTTTGCTCCTGTAGAGATGTCATGTCTGATCTTTACTTCAAATGAGACAGATTTATGGTCTGACTTAACCAGGAAGGGCAACACACTGGGGGTAGTGCAGTAACCCCCAGTGGTGGTGATTACTAGTCCAGAATATTTGAGCCCCTTGTGGGGGTGCAGACTAACTGTTCCAGGGCATTAAAATTAACAAAGTCCAGGAACCTCAGACCAATCATGTTTATGCTCGTGTAAGTCGCCTAATCAGTGGGCAGGTAGTTGGAGTTTCCCATGACCAAGGTGTCTGGTTGTATATTGAGCAAATATAGCAAGTACAGATAGGTGGTGTGTTTTTCCTGGTTCATGGTAGGAGACCTGTAGCTAGCTATGATGTGGTAAGGTATATTTACCTGTAGTTATTTAGACGTGAAGTAGTTCAAGAGAGTCGTATTGTTTCACCAGTCTTGAGGTGTATTTAGATTTAATGAAGATGGATAATCTTCCACCTTTGGTTCTTTCAAGCTCATTTTGGGGTCTGAACGTGTGAAAGGCATTGTAGCCTTGTACAGCCAGGATGCTGCCTGTGGCCTTGAACCAAGTCTCAGTGGCTGCACAGACATCGGTATCTCCCAAGTTGAGGAGTGCTTCCACAATCTGAGAGTTCAATCATGTCTCTCTCCATGTAGTCCAGAGAGGTACATCTCAAGTCATTCACTCCAACATGTACTATGACAGTGTCATAACAGTAATGGTTGCTGCGTCACTTGAGTGCGTGCATAAAAAAAAGAAAACAGACGTGCAGAGCCACATCCACAGCCCAATAATCAAGCAATAGTATATCATTGAACTTTTGTTTTTAATCTTTTCTGAAGAAGTTACTATTGTATAGTGATGAAAACGTTGTTTGTTTTATTAAACTTACTGAACGTTAGAGTTATTAATTTTTCAACGATATTCAACAATATACTACTGCTTGTTTATTGGGCTGTGGATGTGGCTCTGCACGTCTGTTTTCTTTTTTGTTTATACTGAGTTTGTTTTGTGAACTTCTGAGTGCGTGCATGATTTGACGGGTTCTTGCACCTGACAGGCCACTGACCATGACCTTCTCCTTGTCCCACCTGGTGAGGGGGACATCTGTGTGACTCACTATTCAGTCGCCTGTGACCAGGACATTAGGTTTTGAGGTGTTTTTCCTTAGGGGCTTAATTGCTGAGATACTGATATGTGTGTTGTTATGTGTAGTGGTGAATTCTATTCATGTATCAGAATGCGCAGGGTTGTTTGTGCTTGGAAGGTCTCTTTTGGTAGGCTGTTGGTGAGTACCTCCTCATGTGTAGGTTTATGTGTCTTGACTTTATCTTGTGTAAGAAGAGAGGCATGTGCGCTGACAACCTGTTTGATGTCTTGTTTATTGTTATGAGAGAGGATTGATTCAAGTTTCATGGTATAGTTACATCTCTCACATACTGAATTTGTTTGCTTTTGGAGCAGGTGGTTGTCAGCATACATGAGGCAAGGATGCCCATCTCAATCAGGTTAGCTGGAGAACTGTTGGGAACTGACTGTACATAGTAGCAGGTAATTCCTAAGTACTAGTTTGTGAGAGGGTAAATTAGATCATCTATTGCTCTGGGATTAACAAGGAGACTTAATTTGTAGATGATCAGTGATGAAAAGTGGGGAGACACTGCTCAGCTGAGTTGCCCGAAGTGCAGCAAGGAAGCCTGGGAGGGTTTCACTAACTGCAGTCAAGGGGGAAAAAGTATTTCTGGGCATTTGCATCTGTATAGGGCACTGCTAACCCGTACAAATGTGAGGCTTACATACAGGTGAAATAAAACAGTTTTAAACTTGTCTGCCAATAAGAAATCACACAATGATCCTTCCTCCAGCAATCCCCAGATCAGACAAGGCTATATCCACACTCTTCTGCCACATGGATGCAGGGGAGCCTTTTTTAATGTAAGATGGTTGGATTTGAATTCAGGTGTATTAAAACAGGCTAGATTCAGCAAGTCTGGATCAGGTCTATCCTATCTAAGCAATATTTCAGTGCAAAACAAGTGCAGATACTGAAGCCGGGAGAAACAGTAAAAACAGTCAACAGGCACAAATTAATGTAGTAAAATAGTAAAATACAGACGAAAAAGTGCAGATCAAACTCAAAATAAGCTTAATTTCTAGTTCTTAGCTTTGGGTGGCTTGGAATCAAGCAGAAATACTCTGGACTTCTGGCAAAGTATGCCAAACGCAGTTAATTTAGATGTGGGTTTTCACCATGTGCTCCATCATCTTTCCCACATTGCAAAGATATGTCATAAGTGAAATGGTGATCCTCAAAACTGCCTATTAGTGTATGTTTCATAAATGATCAGTTGGGGGTATGTGCTCCATTATGGGTTGGTGCCCCATTCAGACTTAATTGACAGTCCTGCGGTCACTTAGAGCCAGGTTAAACAGATTACTAGATAATGAATGAATGAATGAATGAATGAATGAATGAATGAATGAAAACTGAATCAGTAAGTCAAAATTTGTGAACAACTTCTATACTACCCATTAAAACCTGATATATATAGGTTTAGGTTTATAGGTAGTTGCTAGGGATGCAGTCCAGGAGACTATTTATGAGCCTAGCGCGCATTACCAATTGTCCCAAAGCACTGTCTAGTCAAGTGAGTTGTTCAAGATCACACAGTAGGCTAATGAAGGCTGAGGGAATCAAACCCTGTACCCTATCAATCAAACCCTGTACCCTATCAATCAAACCCTGTACCCTATCAATCAAACCCTGTACCCTATCAATCAAACCCTATACCCTATCAATCAAACCCTGTACCCTATCAATCAAACCCTGTACCCTATCAATCAAACCCTGTACCTGCCTCTTAACAGCCCATAGCCTTAATCTTCTGTGCCAACTGCCAGAAAGTTACAAAGTAAACCACCAGTGTATAACATGAAGGGTGCCTTTATTTGTATGTTTTCTTTTACTTTTGAGGTTGTCACTCCTTCATGTTTATATTTATTACAAAACTTTTACTAATTTTGTAAATTGACCCTGTGTAAGCTTTCAATTTTTGATTGATCCTAATAATCTTAATAATCTTAATAACTGTAATGATTATTAAAGTCCTTTACTACACACACATACACACACACACACACACACACACACACACACACACACACACACACACACACACACACACACACAAACATATATTTGTGTATATTGAGTGCAGGAAAAAAAATCTCACTGTGTCAAAGGACTAAAACCAAGAATTGTCCATGTAAGGCTTTGCCCTTTATATCTCTTTACTGTATATAACAAACCCTTAGATCATTGCATTTTGAAATAAGAAATGTTATTCAGTACTGTGGGATATATATTTCCTGAGATCTAATGTAATCTTTTTAAAATATGAAATATTATCATTAAACAAATGAACTAATTAACCTACAGGTGTTGGAATATGCGGAGCAGATAACTATTGCTTTCATAAAAGTTGCATAGTTTGTTACATGATAACACAGCCACAAAACACAATTTTCTTTGTGTTAAATTTCAGAACAAAATCATAATTAAAATGTTACCAGAACTATGATGGATATTGTCTATCACTTTTCAGAATTATTAATAGATGATTTGTTTACCTAAAAAGTTACATATGCTGATTAAAATGACCTGTTGACATATGTGTTCTATTTTGAAGTAGCCGGTAAAAGAAAAAAAAAATAAGTCCATGGTAAAAAATGATCCGCTTTCTTGGTTTGTTTGAAAAATGTCATTAACAGTTACACAGAGATAGAACAGGATCCATTACCACTGCTTAAGTCAACTTACCTTGAAACACACTTCCCTGGCCAAAAGTCCACCTCTCTGTACAGTTCTCTAGAGTATGAAGAAAAAGCAAAAACATAAAATGCTCCCTTGTATCCTTCATGTATCGCGAGACTTAGATCTGCCTGTTATTCTATTATTCTCATTTTTAGGTCTACTCTGGAGGAAGAGTGATGAATAATAAATTAAAAACATACATCTCAACCATCCATGTCTTCAAAGATGCCTCTAATTTTGTATCATAATCTTGCTGTGCTTTTGCTAAAACAGGACATTATTTTGAAAAGCTCTAACTTAACAATATCAGTATTTCAACAGTGCCTTTACTTTTGAGGCCTTTTACTCTATTATTTTCTGCTTTCTCCCTAAGTCTGGAGTTAAAAGTTGAGAACTTTGAGCAAAAATGTGTTCTTTACTATATTAGTGGTTGTTGTTTTAGGTCTATGTTATAACAGCGAACGATCAAAAGATCGAACGCTGTTATATCGACCACAAAAGAACGAAAACAAAAGAGCGAACAGCCAGAACAGAAATTTTTTTCCCAGGGAAAAAAATTTGCTGTTCCAAAAAAAAAAAAAAACACTGTAAACACTATTTTAAGTGTGCCCCCCACACACCCCCTACTTAAATATACCAACTTCGAGATCGCACTACAGTGCCAAAAATGGCAAAGTGACAGAAGTGTTCAAGCAACTTCTTTCCCAGGAACAGAATTCACTTAAAAGCCGCTTCGTCATTTTAAGTTTTCGACATTTACAATTCGACCAACATGCATTCGACAGAATGTGTTGTCGGTCTTCTGACATGAACCCGTTGTTTCTTCACAAGGCTTCAAGTTTAATGAAAACAAAAAAATTACTTTGAGCGCTAAGAAATAACTCCTGCATGGAATAACAGGATATTTGCAAGTGCCACCTCAAGCAGTTAAGCTTTTCAGGTCGGTGACTGTAAGTCACCAATAACAGAGCCCAATAATTAAGATTTCATAGATATTTCAAGGCTATTTAGCCTTATAACCATGTATGACTTGCCTGTACTCTCCTCAGGCTACAACACCTTTCTCCAGGATATTAACAATAATAATAATAATAATAATAGTAATACTAATACTACTACTAATAATAATAATATAGAAGATTATGATAGGGTCTCTGATCGTAACCATGTTATTTCTTTAAAACATGGATGCCAATAAATTCACTCAAGAGGTGAATCATGGCATCCCTGTCGACAACAGATATTAGGTTATGGTCAGAGATCTGATCATAGTTCTTTGTAGTGCACAGACATTTTGTTACAGAAAAAAAAAAGTGCAAAGTGTTTTACTGACTTTCAAATCCAGTAAAGTACTTAGCAAATGCTATCAAACAAGCAGCAAGACACTTCAAGGACAAATTTTGAAACTAAGCCAGGGACAGTTTCTAGGAATAGACAGCAGGCATCCTGCTGTCATTTGCATGCCAGCACTGTCATTTTACAGTGCGAGGCCCAGTCTTAACAGCATTTGGAGGGGGGGTGCTTCACAGTTATCAAGATTGTGTCTCTCGCTACTGAAATGCTTCACTGGTTTATCTTTTTCCTAATATTGGAGAGTATTCACAGTGCTCCACGCTCTTAAATAATAATACCCATTTATTAAGCAGGTAGGTGCACTGGGCACACAGTTCCTTTTCAGGGGCAACTTGGGAACAATATTTGGTGAAGTGACTTGTTCAAGGTCACACTGTGAGCAAATGAGGACTGAGAGAATCAAACCCTGTACCACAACAGCTACAGCTCACAGCTTTAACCCTCTGTGCCAACTGCCAGATGATAATTTCTTTACCAGCTCTTCAGCAAATGTGCAGTAAATAAGTCAGAATACATCCCAAAGGAGGCAACATACTCAGCAAATGGTCTGATCAATCAATGATGCATATACAGTATTGATTATCTCTTTAGACCTTGAAGATATTGCTTTTACAATTAGCCATGCTAACTAATAGTATTGTACCACTCAATCTCAGAGCAAATTTTTGAATTCCCATCCAGTCATTCAGGTTATGCTTAAAGGAAGATAATTACTTGCACTGCTTAACATGCAGAGGAAGTTTATTTCAGATGCTTGGGAAGCACAGGGTTCTAAAGCTGTCCGTCCACCATGCTTTATTTATCTGTTGTTGAAGATGTAGGGTTTTGGTTCAAGTATTGGTGGAGCAACTGGACTTGTGGAAATACAGGAGGTTCAAATCTCTTAAGGCACAGCATGTGAAACAAGAGATCTCCCCTCAAAGGCCTGTAAGTCACTGAATAAACGCAGCATCCAGCCTCTCTTGATAGCTCAGGGACTTTAGGCCTGTGATCTTTTTGGTTAGGAAGCTTTCTGAGTCTTTCAAATTGTTTGATAAGTTTCATGAGATGCATCTTAAAGAGGCATTGTGGTCAGTAATCAATGTGTTCACACCTGTATCTCTGAGGTCAAGGCGATCATCAAGGGCCTCTGGCTGACCAAGTCTGCAAATGATTGCAAACTGAGCCCAGTCACAGAATCCCCCAGTGACACAAACACCCTCCTAGAAAGTTTGAAACAGACAAATAACAGCTTCCAGAGCACAGTCTAAAACTCAATGCCAAGAAATGCATAATAGTATCCTTTGGTAAGATGGCTACCCCTGGAAACTACCACACTGACAACAAGACCCTAAGTGTAGATCCAGTGGTCAGAGATCTGAGAATGCATGTAGGCAACAACCTAGCCTTTAACCAGTATGTGTCTTTGGTGATAAGGAACTCATTCTATGTTCCTCAACTCATAAGCAAGGGTATCGTATCGAGGTCCAAGGATGTCACTGTTCTGCTTTACTCAGCCTTCATCAGACCAGTCATTGAGTATTTGGTTCTTCACAAAAAGAAAAGAATACAGGGCATAAACAAAAAGTCCTACTTGTTCCCCCACAAAGCCCTGTCCCTGAACTCAATATCCAACAGCCTACTGACAGCTGATTTATGCCTGATCTATAAAGAATCCTCTGATCCCACGTTGACAGACCTGTTCTACATCTGCAAAACAAATAGCATCACAATTACTTGATCTAGGGACCTAACCCCCATCTGCAACACAAGCAGAACAAGCTGGTGGGACATGTACATGAGTTAGAGACTACCCCTTCCCTGGAACAGGCTTCCATCCATGTAAAGCAGAGCTCTTCCCTAACCATAAATCTCAACCTCTTAATGCAAGAAATCTAGACAAAGCCCAACAAAACTGGGGGACAAAGGCCCAAAAATAGGGACATATTTTAAAAATTGCTCTTATAAACTTAAAAAGTTGCTAGAGTAACAGGATTTGTTTTAGCATACATTTTCTCTAGGATACGAAATCTGAAACTCAGATGTATGTCAGTATTTAGTGACATCAATGCTCAGATCATCCCAGTGATTTGCTAGAAAACCACAAATTTTATGAGGAACAGACCAAAAATATGAGCCAAAAATCTGGACATGCTGCGTATGTCTCTAACCCAGTTTAAGCAAAACTTTGACCAGTGGATGAGTAATAGGAAATCGTCTCTGATCTGGCATTCGAATCTCTAATGCCAATGCTTGGTCACCATACCCAAGTCTACATATACGCCATAAAGCAGCCTTACGTTATCAACCTGCTAGATACATTTGGGAAGCAAGGCTAGGCTTAAGAGGCCCCCCAGGGGTCATTACCTAGTAATCATTTATGAACCTATCATTATAAAGGACTCCTTAGACTTTGAATATATTCCTTTTGCAATTATTTGTGCTAAATAAAAGGATTTCCTGGCAACTGTAGTCACATTATAGCCAAAACAGAGTGAGATATCAACCCAAGTTTCCTGTAGCAACTGACTGTTACCACTTTCTGAGTCACTGGACGCCCTTGTGGGTTGTATTTCTCTCTGATATGGCACACACACACACACACACACACACGCACGCATGCACGCACGCATGCACACACACACACACACACCAGAAACATTTTACAAGTTCTCCAGCAAATGTATTTATTTCCTTTTGCTAATTCTCTCCTTGAAATCTGTGTATCTTATATTATGAATATATTTTATTGTGAATACCATGTACACTGTTTCACTTCTGTATCCAAATCATTATTTTTTTCATTGAGCACAGCTTTCTGAAAGATTGGCTGATGAGCTGTGTACATATAGATACATACATACATAAATGCATATATGCATACATATGTACGGTATATAATGTACAAATATACATGAGTACATAAATATATAAATAAATAAAGCAAAAGTCCCTTTATGTATCAAACAAAGATGACACAGTAGGAGATTTGCCCAAAAGTCAGACAAGGACATTTTACAATCCTGAATATAGAAAAACATCTGTATAAGAAGACAAGAGACGTTCATAATAGCTTTGAGTTATCAATAAGAGTAGTTGGATTAAAGCTAAGAATGTTTAGCTTATTAGTTAGTTATTAAATTGTGTCCATGGAAGACTAATCTGTCAAACTTCACTCCAGAAAATTCCCAGATGGCTGCTTTAGTAACAGCCCTTCTTGGTCATCTGTTGCACAGGTGATAGGGAACAAGGGCAGGCAATGGGGGTAAAAAGATGAATACATAAATAAATCCTTATATGCATACATACATACATACAAAAATACCTGTTGCCTTGCATTCTATATAAATATTAGCAGTGATTCTACATGGAACTGTGCTTAGACCTGTAAATCTACAACACACTTAGTTGCCTTTATTTCTGGAAGACTTGTAGCTCTATCAACATGAATATACTTGGTATACAACAAATATAATTCTTCACAAAATGTCCACTAGCAAATATACTGTTACGAAACCACTGTCACAACTAATTTCTTCTTCACTTCTGCAAGGGATTTTGAGGTCTGGTTGCACTCCAGTTTGGACAAACTGAAAATTTTAGACTAAAGTTGGATGAAAGACAACATGACAGGTTATGTATCATCAATATGGAGACTATTGAATCAATATTAAAGCAAAAAAGCTTAGACAGCTGATAAATATGCAAAGATTTAACCTGGAAAGCAGATATTAGGAATGCTGATTCTAAGTACACATCAGAGATGACTTTTTTTTATCTCTGTTATAGCTCGAAGCCACGAGGATGTTAAAATATAATGTCGCTGGACTTGGCTCGCGTTTCAGTATTTTAGTGTCTTAGCACTGTAATTCCTTGTATGTTTTAACTTTCTCCCAGCTCCCCTTCCCACTTTGTCTTGGAATTAGTTTTAGCTGGGTAATTTTGTGCATATGCAAGATAAAGAGGCAAGATGCCTAAAGAGCTGATGGGATAATAAACCTCTGTGCCAGGTAGCAGACATATTTCCTTAGGGAGGAATTTAAAATGTCTGTTTTAAGTTAAGAATAGTGCTATAAATAAAAATACTGCACGCATGAAACAGATGTGTAGCATGACTGCACGCATGAAACAGATGTGTGTAGCATGACTGCACGCATGAAACAGATGTGTAGCATGACTGCACACATGAAACAGATGTGTAGCATGACTGCATGCATGAAACAGATGTGTAGCATGACTGCACGCATGAAACAAATGTGTAGCATGACTGCACGCATGAAACAGATGTGTAGCATGAGTGCACGCATGAAACAGATGTGTAGCATGACTGCACGCATGAAACAGATGTGTAGCATGACTGCACACATGAAACAGATGTGTAGCATGACTGCACGCATGAAACAGATGTGTAGCATGACTGCACGCATGACACAGATGTGTAGCATGACAGTGAAACTTGCTTGCCTATCTGAATTTCAGCATTTCCCCTTCCACTTTATCCCCTTATCCCTGCTGATCTCACCCAATGGCTCCTCTAGCTGTAAACAATTGGCTCATTTGTTCCATAAAGAGTGACAGGCGGGTATCTGCAGACTAGCTGACAGTCTTTTGACCCATTTGCTCCTGTCTGGGAAGTCCAATTGACTCTTTCATTCCCTCTTATAGAGAGTCAGGTGGTAGGGAATGTTGAGCGTCAGGTCCAGCTGACCAGATCTCCATCTCAGTCTCTGTAAAGTGATCCAATAAATGCTTTCCTTGAGCTCCATAGCTTGTTGTTCACCTTATGACGCATGTTTGTGCTGTCACACACAACTTCCTGATGCCTTTGACACATTTCACTGCAGTACAGTCTCAGTCGTTTTGTACCTGTGGGTGCGAACATAGTGTTTCTGGAGTCTCAGTAGGTTTGTACCCGTGGGTGCAAAAATAGTGCTTCTGCAGTCTCAGTAGGTTTGTACCCGTGGGTGCAAACATAGTGCTTCTGGAGTCTCAGTAGGTCTGTACCTGCAGGTACAAACATAGTGCTTCTGGAGACTCAGTAGGTATGTACCTGTGGATGCAAACATAGTGCTTCTGGAGTCTCAGTAGGTTTGTACCTGTAGGTGCAATAGTGCTTCTGGAGTCTCAGTAGGTTTGTATCTGTGGGTGAAAACATACTGCTTCTGGAGTCTCAATAGATTTGTACCCGTGGGTGCAAACATAGTGTTTCTGGAGTCTCAGTAATTCTGTACCAGTGGGTGCAAATATAGTGTTTCTGGAGTCTCAGTAATTCTGTACCAGTGGGTGCAAATATAGTGCTTCTGAAGGCTCAGTAGGTTTTTACCCGTGGGTGCAAACATGGTGCTTCTGGAGTCTCAGTAGGTTTGTACCTGTGGGTGCAAACATAGTGCTTCTGGGGTCTTAGTAGGTTTGTACCTGTGTGTGCAAACATAGTGCTTCTGGAGTATCAGTAGGTTTGTACCCGTGGGTGCAAACATAGTGCTTCTGGAGACTCAGTAGGTTTGTACCTGTGAGTGCAAACATAGTGCTTCTGGAGTCTCAGTAGGTTTGTACCCGCTGGTGCAAACATAGTGCTTCTGAAGTCTCAGTAGGTTTGGACCTGTAGGTACAAACACAGTGCTTCTGGAGTCTCAGTAGGTTTGTACCTGTAGGTGCAAACATAGTGCTTCTGGAGTCTCAGTAGGTTTGGACTCATGGGTGCAGACATATTGCTTCTGGAGTCTCAGTAGTTTGCACCTGTAGGTACAAACACAGTGCTTCTGGAGTCTCAGTAGGTTTGGACCTGTAGGTACAAACACAGTGCTTCTGGAGTCTCAGTAGGTTTGTACCTGTAGGTGCAAATATAGTGCTTCTGGAGTCTCAGTAGGTTTTTATCTATGGGTGAAAACATACTGCTTCTGGAGTCTCAGTAGATTTGTACCCGTGGGTGCAAACATAGTGTTTCTGGAGTCTCAGTAGGTATGTACCTGTGGATGCAAACATAGTGCTTCTGGAGTCTCAGTAGGTTTGGACCCATGGGTGCAAACATATTGCTTCTGGAGTCTCAGTAGTTTGCACCTATAGGTACAAACACAGTGCTTCTGGAGTCTCAGTAGGTTTGTACCTGTAAGTACAAACGTAGTGCTTCTGCAGTCTCAGTAGGTTTCTACCTGTGGGTGCAAGCATAGTGCTTCTGGAATCTCAGTAGGTTTGTACCTGTGGGTGCAAACATAGTGCTTCTGGAGGCTCAGTAGGTTTGTACCTGTGGATGCAAACATAGTGCTTCTGGAGTCTCAGCAGGTTTGTACCTGTGGGTGCAAACATAGTGCTTCTGGAATCTCAGTACTTTTGTACCCATGGGTGCAAACATAGTGCTTCTGGAGTCTCAGTGGGTTTGTACCCATGGGTGCAAACATAGTGCTTCTGGAGTCTCAGTAGTTTTGTACCCGTGGGTGCAAACATAGTGCTTCTAGAGTTTCAGTATGTTTGTACCTGTGGGTGAAAACATAGTGCTTCTGGTAGATATCATCCTAATGGCAACACCGTGACTGGGTTTGGCATACTGGTTAAGGGTTCCACCTCATAGATACCTATTGGCTAGGCTTAAAATTGTCTTTCAGGGCAGGTAACCTAGTATTCACTTAAAGATTGATTGGTTTGGTATAATGGTTAAGATGGTTGCTCATAGCTCTCAACCTCTTAGTGCAAGAAATCTGGGCAAAGCCACAAATAATGGGTGGACAAATGGCCCCAAAACAGGAAGACTTTGTAAATATTGCTCTTACAAACATAGAAAGTTGGGAGAATAGCAGGTTTGGCATTAGCATGAATTTTCTGAAGGATATTAATTATGCCATTATTTTCTGACTTAAGTCCTCAGGGATTTTCCAGAAAACTACAATCTTATGAGAAGTGGACCAAAAACATGAGTCAAAAATCTGGACATTCTACAAAAATCAGGACAGTTGAGAATTATACCTTTGCTTCATAGGCACAAGGTACAGAGTTTGATTCTGGATTGGGGATTGGCATAATAGTTAAGGTGTTTACCTCACAGACTCAATATACAGGGTTTGATTCTCACTTTTGAGGGGAAATTGGCTAGGCTTAAAATGGCCCACAAGGTCTATACCTATGAATCAAAGCTGCTCCCTCTCCTCAGGATGGGCAAGATGTCAGTAGCCACCTATCTCCTTCCTTCTGGCCTGAACTCATCAGCACCTGTGTATGAAATTTCATAACATTATCATTACTTCTTCGTAAAACTGAAATGCAACTCTGTGGAATATGATTTCTAGGATCTATCTCTTCCATTTTATATGCTATTTTTGTATCTTGTATGTGATAGTTAACATTTGCTGTTTTGTCTTGTGTTGCATAGTATTGTATTGCATGTCATTGTGCCTCTGCAGAAAAAGGGGATGTCATGGTCTGTTGGACTTTTCTGGTAAACAAACATTAATGCATTAAATAAATATGTACATACATACATACATACATACATAAATACATAAATAAACATAACTAGGAAAGTTTTAACTAGTTAGGTAGATTTTTCTTTTAAGCATCTTATCTGCTCAAACTAGTTATTTTTTTCATTTGGAAATATACATTTCAGTATATATTTAACTTTTAATAGTACATCTGGAATCTTTTTTTTAGAGAAAAACATTTTATTCATTTACCTTTAGAAATGTGTGGCTGATTTACTTATACACTTATATCTTAATTGGTGACAGGTTACTTAGTGTAAATGGTGAGTAGCTTTTGTTTTTGCTTCTGATGGGCCAGACCAGTCTGCTGTACATTACCAGACCTTACGTAATCTGGAGTGGTGGCAGGGATCTATCATAGGCAAGGACAAAAAGCTGTACTATTGGGAAATATTACCAACTTTCCATGGAAAGTACTGTGTGTGTGTGTGTGTGTGTGTGTGTGTGTGTGTGTGTGTGTGTGTGTGTGTGTGTGTGTGTTTGTGTGTGACGTCCCTGCTCTTGGCCAGTGAGCAAGAAGTCTTAATCCTCACCACTGACACTGGAGCAGGACGTTCACTTGGAACAAAAATAGATACACACAGTATTTCCAAATGCAGCTCTCTGCACCAAGCACAGTTTCCCTTAAGAACACACAGGGAACACACTTAGTTTATGGACTGGGTTTCCCTCTCTCCCTCCAGGCCCCCAATAAGACTTCCCACTGACAAAGCTGTAGAGTTCAGTCTTCAGATGATTGTTCCAAGCCAAGTCCTCCACCACCCTCTCTGTGAAACCAATGCTCTGTGTACCTACTCCAAATAGCTGACACACACACACTGTTAGAGATTTGATTTTCACACATATACACACACACACACACACACACACACACACACACACACACACACACACACACACACACACACACACACACACACACACACACACGCACCTGGGAAAGGCTGGCACAGATTTATTAGCACTACTACCTTTTCCCAGAATATAAGGTAGTTATGCTGCCACCATCCAGCTACTCTGAGGCTTTTACAAGGGTCCCCAATTATACTGAGTAAAATTAATACTACTACAAATGGTAGTGTTTGACCAATGCAGCAAGGCTTTCAGGAGCAGCGAAAGCGTCACCAAATAAATATGAATACGTTCAAAGGTTAAAATATTCTCTAAAAGACCAGCCACAGTGAAAAGTTTAAATATATTTAATAATAAATAATCAAAGAACATGAAAATACTAAATATCTATTTACAATAAACACCAGCGTTTCCATCACAGGAAATATTAAAAATAATACAGATCGAAAAATTCACACAGATACAGAACAACAATACTTAACTAATCTCACTATATTTTCCCGACTGATCTAAAGAATTACTATTCCCTGGTTACTTACTAAAGCAAGGCAAAATGAAATGGCTGAGAGGTCTTCCTTCTTGGTCAGGTTTCAAAGACAGACTGCCCTGAGACTGCTGTCTCATCTAGTATTAAAACATCATTTCAGTGCTGGATTACAGAATGACATCACATACATTTGGTCATCTGACTCAGGTTCCCACACT